>NC_042988.1:31869876-32169876 GCF_901001165.1 Salmo trutta | reverse complement strand
GGTTTCCTTTAGGGAGGTTTTAAGAGGGAGAGAGAGAGAGAGAGAGAACTAGTGAAATCAGTGGAGAGAGAGAGAGAGAGAGAGAGAGAGAACTAGTGAGAACAGTGGAGAGAGAGAGAACTAGTGAGAACAGTGGAGAGAGAGAGAACTAGTGAGAACAGTGGAGAGAGAGAGAACTAGTGAGAACAGTGGCGAGAGAGAGAACTAGTGAGAACAGTGGAGAGAGAGAGAGAGAACTAGTGAGAACAGTGGAGAGAGAACTAGTGAGAACAGTGGAGAGAGAGAGAACTAGTGAGAACAGTGGAGAGAGAGAGAACTAGTGAAAACAGTGGATAGAGAGAGAGAACTAGTGAGAACAGTGGAGAGAGAGAGAGAGAACAGTGGAGAGAGAGAGAACTAGTGAGAACTGTGGCGAGAGAGAGAACTAGTGAGAACAGTGGAGAGAGAGAGAGAGAACTAGTGAGAACAGTGGAGAGAGAACTAGTGAGAACAGTGGAGAGAGAGAGAGAACTAGTGAGAACAGTGGAGAGAGAGAGAGAACTAGTGAAAACAGTGGAGAGAGAGAGAGAACTAGTGAAAACAGTGGAGAGAGAGAAAGAACTAGTGAGAACAGTGGAGAGAGAGAGAGAACTAGTGAGAACAGTGGAGAGAGAGAGAGAGAACTAGTGAGAACAGTGGAGAGAGAACTAGTGAGAACAGTGGAGAGAGAGAGAGAACTAGTGAGAACAGTGGAGAGAGAGAGAGAACTAGTGAAAACAGTGGAGAGAGAGAGAACTAGTGAAAACAGTGGAGAGAGAGAAAGAACTAGTGAGAACAGTGGAGAGAGAGAGAGAACTAGTGAGAACAGTGGAGCGAGAGAGAACTAGTGAGAACAGTGGAGAGAGAGAGAGAACTAGTGAGAACAGTGGAGCGAGAGAGAACTAGTGAGAACAGTGGAGAGAGAGAGAACTAGTGAGAACAGTGGAGAGAGAGAGAACTAGTGAGAACAGTGGAGAGAGAGAGAACTAGTGAGAACAGTGGAGAGAGAGAGAACTAGTGAGAACAGTGGATAGAGAGAGAGAACTAGTGAGAACAGTGGAGAGAGAGAGAGAGAACAGTGGAGAGAGAGAACTAGTGAGAACAGTGGCGAGAGAGAGAACTAGTGAGAACAGTGGAGAGAGAACTAGTGAGAACAGTGGAGAGAGAGAGAACTAGTGAGAACAGTGGAGAGAGAGAGAACTAGTGAAAACAGTGGATAGAGAGAGAGAACTAGTGAGAACAGTGGAGAGAGAGAGAGAGAACAGTGGAGAGAGAGAGAACTATTGAGAACAGTGGCGAGAGAGAGAACTAGTGAGAACAGTGGAGAGAGAGAGAGAGAACTAGTGAGAACAGTGGAGAGAGAGAGAGAACTAGTGAAAACAGTGGAGAGAGAGAGAACTAGTGAAAACAGTGGAGAGAGAGAAAGAACTAGTGAGAACAGTGGAGAGAGAGAGAGAGAACTAGTGAGAACAGTGGAGCGAGAGAGAACTAGTGAGAACAGTGGAGAGAGAGAGAGAACTAGTGAGAACAGTGGAGCGAGAGAGAACTAGTGAGAACAGTGGAGAGAGAGAGAGAGAGAACTAGTTAATGCTGACGGCTGAACAAATTCTGTCTGTCTGACATGACACCGCTGGCCACTGGATGATGCGTGTCTGAATTATAGATAATATCACAGGTCTATAGGCCAACATCAGAACCTGCCACTGCAGACACTCTAGGCTTCCTTTGCAGGAAATGAAGGTTTCCTTTAGGGAGGTTTTAAGAGGGAGAGAGAGAGAGAACTAGTGAAATCAGTGGAGAGAGAGAGAGAGAGAGAGAGAGAGAGAGAGAGAGAGAGAGAGAGAGAGAGAACTAGTGAGAACAGTGGAGAGAGAGAGAACTAGTGAGAACAGTGGAGAGAGAGAGAGAGAGAACTAGTTAATGCTGACGGCTGAACAAATTCTGTCTGTCTGACATGACACCGCTGGCCACTGGATGATGCGTGTCTGAATTATAGATAATATCACAGGTCTATAGGCCAACATCAGAACCTGCCACTGCAGACACTCTAGGCTTCCTTTGCAGGAAATGAAGGTTTCCTTTAGGGAGGTTTTAATAGAAGTAGAGAAGTAGTCACCTGTCTCAGTCTGACGGGGATGTAATTAAATGCATGGTTGAAATTAGATCATGTGAAGTGTGTGATGATGACATTTTGAAATGGTTTGCATATAGTACTGGTCGTTATGCTGGAATTCACATCTACTACTGAGAGAGACAAGTGAACATCTATGGTTCTAGAAGTAATTGTACATATGCCAATAAAAGCCCCAAGACAACACCCCCACTGAGTTTTAGGATTAGGGGTGTATCTAGTTGTTGACCCCTGGTTCAGACCGATGCTAACTAGGTAACCAGGGGTGTGTGAGTGGAGCACAGTGGAAACCCTCTGAGACAATACGCCACCAATCCAATGAGTGGCACTTTCAGTGGGGACGGATAGATCTCTACTGTAGCCTCCTGTACACACTGCAGCCTCTGTAGAGAGGTGCTACATGCTCTGCCTCCCTCTTCCACACAGACACATTGTAGAGCGGTAGTCTCAGCCAGCTGTATGACACAGTCTGTGTCTGTCTGTCTGGGCTGGGGACGAGTGAAATCATCTGAGGACTACTCCTCCCCAAAGCTTCCTTTGTAAATCGGGAGGTGCGGGAACAAAAAGTGAGAGTGAGTGGGCGGTGACCTGGGGAGCTCTGAGGTATCGGAACACAATATATATTTTTGTAACCTTTATTATAAAGCATTGAATGCATATTATCGTATTGCATCTGCATAGTGGCATAGACCAGTATAGTAGATGCACTTAGAGAAGTTGCAAACATAGGGAAAATGTTGAGTAGCCTAGGGTCCGGGAAAAATATGGCCTTTTATAAACATATTTCACGCAATTCCATGTCAATTTACATAACTGGAGACTGTCAATCTTTTTTAATACCGCACAAATGATCGAAACAGCAGGCTGTACTTTGACAGTGACTAACTGAGAATCTGAAATCAGTAAAAATCAATAGCTCAGGACTAAGTCTGTGGAGACACACAATATGAGGAGGAAATTATAGTCCTAAAAATTATTTCGTTTCACTGACTCACCCAATGATGCATCGATCACACACTGGTGATGGCCGATGCGCTGGTGCCAAAAGCCAAGCCTATCTCTCTTGTTTTACTTGGACAGATTAGTCTTCTCTTTTTAGCAGGAGCCATTTGCATTCCAACCTGTGTTTTTGCGGAAGGCTTGTTTTGTCTGCATGCTGTTTATTCACTTAGATTTTCAGCATCTTCCCAACTGTACGTTAGGCTTTGTTATTGGGCTACGAACAATCCACAGCTAGGCAATTTTTTTAAATAAGCTTTTCATCCCCTGTGGCTAAATTATAGGCCTTCTAATGGTGTAGTAGGCAGCAGAATTAACTAAGAGGGAACTCAAATTAACTTTGATCGGTTTTATTCAAATTTTTACATAGCAAAAAAATTAATAAAAAAATCCTGCCACAAGAAGTACAGTCCAAAACGGAGAGGTGCCACACTGCTCCTCCCCCTCTACTCCTTCCGCTCATCTCCTCTGTCTTGTTAAGTCTTAACTGGCCGGTGTACATTAATCAAGAAAGGAAAACTAAAAGACCTCTTCATAACGTTAGCCTTCATACTGCTGAGGAGAGAGACTACTGCTCAAAGATAAAGACAAAAAGTGCTAAAGCAGAAATGAGAAGATGGAGAAAGAGAAGAGAAGGAGGAGGCCATCTACCTTCTATGGTTCCCCACTTTGTCTTTCTTCCCAGAAGCCTCCTGCCATTGACCTGGTACTCCTGGTCGCTGCCCACCACAGCAAACGGGATCATCTCCTACAGGACAGAAAGAACAAAGAGACAGACAGGAGGAACAAAGAGACATACCATAAAGAGTCAAATAAACTGACATTTGATATATATTGCAGCAGAGGGACCTAACTGTAATTAAACCAGGTTATCAACTTGGACCTAACTGTAATTAAACCAGATTATCAACATGGATCAACATGGACCTAACTGTAATTAAACCAGGTGATCAACATGGACCCAACTGTAATTTAACCAGGTTATCAACATGGATCAACATGGACCCAACTGTAATTAAACCAGGTTATCAACATGGATCAACATGGACCCAACTGTAATTTAACCAGGTTATCAACATGGATCAACATGGACCTAACTGTAATTTAACCAGGTTATCAACATGGATCAACAGGGACCTACTGTAATTTAACCAGGTTATCAACATGGATCAACAGGGACCTAACTGTAATTTAACCAGGTTATCAACATGGATCAACAGGGACCTACTGTAATTTAACCAGGTTATCAACATGGATCAACAGGGACCTACTGTAACAGGGACGTAGCACAGATGAGTGGAGCTTTAAGCGGTAATGTGAGGGCTTATGGCTAGGGGCAAGTGGGTAAAGATGTGGATGGATGTGTCAACTCAAATCACCCTGATCTTGTCATTAATCATCCGGTCCTCTGCATCCTCGTCAAACTCCTTCTGGGGGTACACGTCGATCCCATTGGCCCGTAGCTCTTCCCTGATCTGGGGACACAAAACCAGTTCTGGGTGAGAGGTGAGTGTGAGACTGGCCCGGTAACACATCCTCCCCACACAGAGGGCTTCCTTCTGGAGCTGAAGGAGCAGGGTTAGGGGGAGTGACCTTTATGAAGAGGGGAGAGGTTAGGGTAGCTCTGTGACAAGGGTGGAGACTGAAAAAAATTCATTGAAGTGTGTTTCACATCCTCTTCCGTGGAAAAGCCACAGTCCATGGGATGTTGCTTGCTGGTCCCTGAGCTGGTTAACTGACTCATTTAGTCAGTTCTACAGTGATAGTTTATTGTAAGCGGCCTTACAATAAAACACCTAGCCTGCTGGTCCCTGCTATAAAAAAGGTTGAGAAAAACGACAAATGCATTATACACCCTTGCAGAGACTTGAATACATGAATTAAAAAGGTTATGGGAACACACAAGCAAAAGCCTAACAACCGCAATTAGCCAGACATGTCTGACAAATCCTTTGGATACATAACAGTATTTTGTGAGAAATCGAGACCATCTGCACACTGCGTTACCCACAGCTTTAGGTGGTGTTAACTTAAATCCCTTCACTAATCTCCTCCAAAATGTTCTGTTGAAACCAACGGCCCATCACTGTCAGTGTACACGTTTACAAACAAGTGCACACACACACACACACACACACACACACACACACACACACACACACACACACACACACACACACACACACACACACACCCCTTAAGCTTTTTCTATCCGGTTGTACAGAGCTTCCCTAATGAGAGGGACACTGGTGTGGATCTGTGAGCATGGCTGCTATAATTGCCTTGAATTACTACTTTCTCTACTACAACAACCTCCCATTCCCCTACATCTACTACTGCTACTGCATCTACTACAATAACCTCCCATTCCCCTACATCTACTACTAATACTACAACAACCTCCCATTCCCCTACATCTACCACTAATACTACAACAACCTCCCATTCCCCTACATCTACTACTACTGCTGCATCTACTACTAATACTACAACAACCTCCCATTCCCCTACATCTACTACTACATCTAATACTAATACTACACCAACCTCCCATTCCCCTACATCTACTACTACATCTAATACTAATACTACAACAACCTCCCATTCCCCTACATCTACTACTACTGCTGCATCTACTACTAATACTACAACAACCTCCCATTCCCCTACATCTACTACTACATCTAATACTAATACTACACCAACCTCCCATTCCCCTACATCTACTACTACATCTAATACTAATACTACAACAACCTCCCATTCCCCTACATCTACTACTACTGCTGCATCTACTACTAATACTACAACAACCTCCCATTCCCCTACATCTACATCTAATACTAATACTACACCAACCTCCCATTCCCCTACATCTACTACTACTACTACTACTACATCTACTACAACAACCTCCCATTCCCCTACATCTACTACTACTGCTGCATCTACTACTAATACTACAACAACCTCCCATTCCCCTACATATACTACTACATCTAATACTAATACTACAACAACCTCCCATTCCCCTACATATACTACTACATCTAATACTAATACTACACCAACCTCCCATTCCCCTACATCTACATCTACTACTAATACTACACCAACCTCCCATTCCCCTACATCTACTACTAATACTAATACTACAACAACCTCCCATTCCCCTACATATACTACTACATCTAATACTACACCAACCTCCCATTCCCCTACATCTACATCTACTACTAATACTACACCAACCTCCCATTCCCCTACATCTACATCTACTACTAATACTACACCAACCTCCCATTCCCCTACATCTACTACTACTGCTGCATCTACAACAACCTCCCATTCCCCTACATCTACTACTACTGCTGCATCTACTACTGCTACAACAACCTCCCATTCCCCTACATCTACTACTGCTGCATCTACTATTACATCTACTACTACCACTACTGTTGCATCTACTACTGCATCTACTACTACATATACTACTACCGCTGCATCTACTACCACTACTGTGGCATCTACTACTACTGCTGTGGCATCTACTACTACTCCTGTGGCATCTACTACTACTACTCCTGTGGCATCTACTACTACTACTCCTGTGGCATCTACTACTACTACTCCTGTGGCATCTACTACTACTACTCCTGTGGCATCTACATCTACTACTACTACTGCAACCTCTCATTCCGCTACATCTACTACTATATCTACTACTACTGTTGCATCTACATCTACTACTGCTGCATCTAGTACTGCTGCTACTACTACTGCTGCATCTACTGCTACTACTTTCCCTCTTGGGGTCTGTGATCAAATCATTTTTTTATGTTTCAGATCCCCACCACATAGGAGGAAGTGATGTAATGAAGTCCACATCAGCAGTCAGGGGAGAGGGGGAAGAAGGGGAGGGGAAGGAGGAGAGGGAAGGAGACGGGAGAAGTTGGACAGAACTCACCTCTAGCCAATTCAAAATTGGGGGAGAGGGAGAGAGAGAGAAAGGGAGAGAGAAAGGAGGGTGACAGAAAAGGAGAGAGACAGAAAATGAGGCAGAGAGAAAAGGAGAGCGAGACAGAAAAGGAGGGAGAGACAGAAAAGGAGGGAGAGACAGAAAAGGAGGGAGAGAGAGGTTGGACTCCCACAGAACTCCTCTCCAATCCAGAGACTGGTTATATAGGTCCTGACCTCACAAGTATTCCATCCACACAAAAGATCCTCAGTGTTCTCTTATTGGACAGTGACCGAATGGGCGGCAGAGGCCAAACAACTTAAGAAACATTTCCTGTTGCTGCGGAGGACACAAAATATGCGAGAGAGAGAGAGGCAGCATGCAACAGAAAAAGAGGAATTGGAGACAGATAAAGATGGAAGAAGACAGAGAGAGAGAGAGAGAGAGAGAGAGCTCACCTTCTGTTTAAAGAAGTCCCTCTCCTCCAGGGTGAGTGTGTCTGCCTTGGCGATGACAGGAACAATATTGACCACCTTACTGAGACGCCTCATAAACTCCAAATCCAGAGGTCGCAGACTGGAAGTGTGAGAGAGAAGGGGGGGATTGAGAGAGGGGCTTTATTTCACCTGTATCTATAGCAGACCTGGGTTCAAACACTATTTGAAATGTCTCAAATACTTTGAGTATTTGCTTTAGCCTGCCTGAAGCGCCAGGTGGGCGGGATTTTCACTTTTGGGATTTTTCTATTGGTTCCATTGCAACAGGCAAGCTCAATCAAGCCTGGCAAATGTATTATCAATTATTTCAAATAGTATTAGAACCCATGTCTGTTTTATAGCTCTTGTTCAACGTTTTAGTGTTTATTTGGGTCGACAGTGTGATAGATCCTAGAACCACCAGAGGGGGGTATCCTCCAAGAAAAATACCCATAGCGAGGCCGACACAAGCAGACACAGTACTGTAGCTTCACGTACAGACTCTATGTACAAGCTAAACCTACTGTATATCTGAGACCCACATCAGTCAGTGCGTGTCTGTCACTGTCAATTAAACCCCACTGAGCCTTATCCGCCACAGAGCAGTTGGTTGGAGAAACCTAGTCTTCCATAAGTGTGAAACTCATCCGTCTGTGGTTTGTGCAGCTGATGCTGGCTCAGATCACTGCACTAGAAAACTGCCCAGTCGACAAAGACCTTTGGGTCAGACAGATGAGCATGTGCACACACACACACACACACACACACACACACACACACACACACACACACACACACACACACACACACACACACACACACACACACACACACACACACACACACACACACACACACACACACACACACACACACACACACACACACACACACACACACACACACACACACACACACAACCTCTGTTCTCATATCGCTCCCATTAGAGTATTAAACATTAGACTAGAACAGTTGTTGGGCAGGACATGTGACAGACATCCGCAACGCTGGAACAACATGAAACGCTGCTCAAGCTATATCGGGGGGGGGGGGGGACGACGACAATATGTTAAGGCTCTCGGGTCTTGTACATCACAACCACAGAAATGAGGGCAAAGCCTGCAGTCCACCACAGCACTGGAACCCAGACCATTGCAACAAAGGGTAGAACCATCATGGGGTAGATGCAGAGGAGAAGCAGACATAACACAGGAGGAAAATTCAATTAAAGGGTAATAGCTGTATAGAGTAGCAACATTTTGGGGGGGGGGGGGGGTGTAGCTCTGTATGAAGCTCAAATAAGGCCCAGATGTGTGCGCAGCAGAAATACCAGAGACAGAAACTTGGAGCAGGGAGGCAAACCCAGGCATTTGTTTCAAGGCCTGGCAAAAGAGAGCGAGAAAGCCATTTTTTCCAGTCATAGAAAACGGGTGTTATGGGACGTGTTGCAACTCGCTGCCTGTGAAACAGGAAATGGAGGGGGGTCTGGAAGAGTAAGTGTTCCCACATCTGTCTGTGCCTCTGAGCTGCAGGAGCAGAGGAGGATCCACTACAGGTCAATCCAGAGCGGTGGTGAGGGGTAGCAGAACATGACTTGTACATTCAGACAGACAGTCCTAGACTAAAAAGCGTACTCAGAGAATCTCCATTCTGTCCGGGAATCTGGCCCATACATAGGCTGTATATGTTACACAGAAGGGCACAGTATGACGTTGGACATCATATGTGATATTTGAATGGCACAGCACGCGGCATTAGATTGTTGTTATAACTAATGTGTATCAGAAAGTCATGACAAACTCACTGTGTCCTCCTCCTCTGTTTCCTGTTCTGATGATTCAGGGCTTTTTGAGTAGGACTCTCCCTATGACTCACTGCTTATCCAACATAAATCACTTCCCTCTCTCACTCACTCAATTTCTCACTCTCTCCTTTTTCAATCTCCCAGTTGCATATTCTCTCCTGTTCAGGGACAGCAGGGGGCAGCAGCACTGTTGCACTGACACTGTGCTTGTGTGTGTATGACAATTATTGTGATTGATTACATGCCATTTTTGATCACTCAAAATGACAACTGTATAGAACAGTAAAAAGTGGAAAATCTAAAGAATGAAGTTTAGCTAATAATCAGCTTGACTATCTCCCAGCCATATCTAAACATTCACCTGAAATATTCCACACATTCATACCCTTCACAAGGAAAGTGTGTCTCTGTGCATGTGCACGTCTACCTGTGTGTGTGGTGTGTGCGCTTCTTCCTGTTTGTGTGTGCGCGCGTCTGTGCATGTGCACGTCTTCCTGTGTGTGTGTGTGTGTGTGTGTGTGTGTGTGTGTGTGTGTGTGTGTGTGTGTGTGTGTCTTCCTGTTTGTGTGTGTGCGCGTCTGTGCATGTCTTCCTGTGTGTGTGTGTGTGTGTGTGTGTGCCTGCCTCACCAGTGTCCAGTAGGGGGTATGAAGTAAATACAGCAGTGAACCCGGGAGTCTGGAATCCTCTTCTTCCTGTTGATGTTGATCTCCTCCTGAAGGTACTGCTCATACTGGGCATTAATGAACTTCATGATGGGCTGCCAACTGTGGAGGGAGGGAGGGGAAGAAGACAGGAAGTGGAGAGGCAGATTAAAAGAGAAAGGAGGAGTTTTGGGGGATGGATAGGGGGAGACAAGTGAGAAAGACAGGAAGAGGGAGTTAGCAGGGGGAGAGAAAGAGGATAGATGAGGTCATACACAGTACTGTGTACACTAGTCATCTAGATGAGATGTAATGGGGTAAGCATTTATATTAACGAGAGAGAGAGAGACAGTACCACTCAAAAGTTTGGACACACTCATTTATTCAAGGGATTTTCTTTATTTACTATTTTCTACATTGTAGAATAATGGTAAAGATATCAAAACTATGAAATAACACATATGGGATCATATTGTAAACAAAAACGTTTTCAACAAATCAAAATATATTTTATATTTGAGATTCTTCAAAGTAGCCACCTTTTGCCTTGATGACAGCTTTGCATTTTGACTTTTTTTGGTTACTAAATGATTCTCTGTGTGTTACAACATAGTTTTGATGTCTTCACTATTATGATACACTATTATTACTTACATACACCTTTGCCAAATACATTTAAATTCAGTTTTTCACAATTCCTGACATTTAATCCTAGTAAAAATTCCCTCTCACCACTTTATTTTAAGAATGTGAAAAAAACGAGTTTTAATGAGTGCAACCTAAGTGTATGTAAAGTTCCAATTCAACTGTATATATCTGTGTGTGTGTGTTATATATATATATTTTAAAAAAACACACACACACACACACACGCACACACACACACAAAAATCATTTTTCAACCACTCCACACATTTCTTGTTAAACAAACTATAGTTTGGGCAAGTCAGTTAGGACATCTACTTTGTGCATGACACAAGACATTTTTTCAACAATTTTTTACAAACAGATTATTTCACTGTATCACAATTCCAGTGGGTCAGAAGTTTACATACACTAAGTTGACTGTGCCTTTAAACAGCTTGGAAAACTCCAGAAAATGTCATGGCTTTAGAAGCTTCTGATGTACCTGTGGATGCATTTCAAGGCCTACCTTCAAACTCAGTGCCTCTGATTGACATCATGGAAAAAATCAGCCAAGACCTCAGAAAAAAAATTGTAGACCTGCACAAGTCTGGTTCATCCTTGGGAGCAATTTCCAAACACCTGAAGGTACCACGTTCATCTGTACGCAAGTATAAACACCATGAGACCACGCAGCAGTCATACCACTCAGGAAGGAGATGCGTTCTGTCTCCTAGAGATTAACATACTTTGGTGCAAAAAGTGCAAATCAATCCAAGAACAACAGCAAAGGACCTTGTGAAGATGCTGGAGGAAACGGGTACAAAAGTATCTATATCCACAGTAAAACGAGTCTTATATTAACATAACCTGAAAGTCTGCTCAGCAAGGAAGAAACCACTGCTCCAAAACCGCCATAAAAAAGCCAGACTACGGTTTGCAACTGCACATGGGGACAAAGATCATACTTTTTGAAGAAATGCCCTCTGGTCTGATGAAACAAAAATAGAACTGTTTTGCCATAATGACCATCGTTATGATGTTTGGAGGAAAATGGGGGAGGTTTGCAAGCCGAAGAACACCATCCCAACCGTGAAGCACGGGGGTGGCAGCATCATATTGTGGGGGTGCTTTGCTGCAGGAGGGACTGGTGCATTTCACAAAATAGATGGCATCATGAGGCAGGAAAATTATGTGGATATATTGAAGCAACATCTCAAGACATCAGTCAGGAAGTTAAAGCTTGGTCGCAAATGGGTCTTCCAAATGGACAATGACCCCAAGCATACTTCCAAAGTTGTGGCAAAATGACTTAAGGACAACAATATGTGTGTGGCCATCACAAAGCCCTGACCTCAATCCTATAGCAAAGTTGTGGGCAGACCTGAAAGTGTGTGCGAGCAAGGAGGCCTACAAACCTGACTCAGTTACACCAGCTCTGTCAGGAGGAATGGACCAAAATTCACCCAAGTTATTGTGGGAAGCTTGTGGAAGGTTACCCAAAACGTTTGACCCAAGTTAAACAATTTATAGGCAATGCTACCAAATACTAATTGAGTGTATGTAAACTTCTGACCCACTGCGAATGTGATGAAAGACATAAAAGCTGAAATAAATCCTTCTCTCTACTATTATTCTGACATTTCACATTCTTTAAATAAAGTGGTGATCCTAACTGACCTAAGACAGGGAATTGTTACTAGGATTAAATGTCAGGAATTGTGTAACTGAGTTTAAATCTATTTGACTAAGGTGTATGTAAACCTCTGACTTCAACTGTATATACACATAGATAGATATATCCTATGCACATACAAATATAAGCACATTATAAATAACATTTCAGCTATGGATTGTACTGTTACTGTACCAGTTCTCGTTGTTGATCTGATCCCCGAAGCCGGGCGTGTCGATAACAGTTAGTTTCATCCTCACCCCCTTCTCCTCAATGTCTGAACAGAGACAGACACAATTAGATTGAATACAAGCACCTCTGAGAGGCCAAATGGACCTCAGACTGTAATCACAACACAGCGTAGACTGAGTAGAGTGTGAGATGGATGAAGTGAAAGATGGAGCTAGAGAGGTGCAGAAAAGAAAGAGTGAAATAAACAGTGTGAGTGATCTCTTCCTCCTCTCACCGTGGCTGACAGACTTGATATGGATGGTCTTGGGGATCTTCTCCTGGGACGTGGCCTGCACTGACTTACGGCTCACCTTGGACTTGAACAGAGTGTTCATCAGAGTGGACTTCCCTAGGCCGCTCTGCCCTACACACACACACACACACACACACACACACACACACACACACACACACACACACACACACACACACACACACACACACACACACACACACACACACACACACACAGGTCATGCAAATAAATACAATAAAGCCACAATTTACATTTTAGTCACTTAACAGACCCTCTTATTCAGAGTGACTTACAGTAAATAATGAGTACATACATATTTATACGTTTGATTCGTACTGGTCCCCTGTGGGAATCAAGCCCACAACCCTGGAGCTGCAAGCACCATGCTCTATCAACTGAGCTACACACAATAACAGAAACTCTACAATGAAGGTAAAACAGGAGCCCATGCCTTGATTCAAACCAATACCTTCTCATCTAGTGTGACTGTAGGGAATAGACTACTCTGACAATGGTGGACTTCCTCTCACCTTTCTCCAGAACATTCTTCAGACACTCTTCCCACTAACAGGTTCATTCCAGTGGTGTAATGACTGGCTAGCATGGCCTCATTATTTCACACTGAGATAAACAGAGTTTAACACCAGAGCTGTTCCAGCCTGTCACAGCCACTCAGGGGAGAAAGAGACTATTTCACAAGATTTTGGCTGCAGTGGGTGAGAAGTTACAGGTGTCTGCAGTAAGGCCTCCCCGCACACACACACGTTATGTCGGTGCCTTTTTCACAATTTTCTCTGTGGCTCTGATATGAGTCCCAAGTACAGAATAATGACTCAGTCACTTGGCCAAGGCCCTCCCTCCCTCCCACTCTCCCTCCCGTCCATTAAAGTTGGCCTAAAGGAAATACATGTCTTTTCAGGGCACAGACATGCAGTCTGGGGAAGAGCTCTGCTGTCAATTAAACCCCACAGAGCCTTATCCGCCACAGAGCAGTTGGTTGGAGAAACCCAGTCTTCCATAAGTGTGAAACTCATCCGTCTGTGGTTTGTGCAGCTGATGCTGGCTCAGATCACTGCACTAGAAAACTGCCCAGTGTTGATAAAGACCTTTGGGTCACACACACACCATAAGTCTATGACGCACACACACACACCTCCCCCTGATCTCTTATCTCTCCCAATACAGCAGGGTTCCCTAACTGTAAACTATTTTGTATTACTGGACATAAGACTATAAAAACACAGTCTTATGTCCAGCTCCAAGTGATTTTTTGGGGGAAATCTGTTCCAAAGTATTCCCAGGCATAATAGAGAGATGTATGTGAACATATACAAATGGATGCAAGGTTTGAAATTATTCTGTTTTAGTCTAATATTATATCACTTTGGGCTCCTTGCTGTCCATTTAGTCTACAAATGATTTATAATAATGTTCCGGCCCCCATGACCATCCGCTTAAGAAAAAAAAAGTCCCGCGGCTGAATCTAGTTGATGATCCCTGCAATAGAGTATTAAAACAGACTGGAACAGCTGTTGGGCAGGACATGTGACTGCCATCTGCAACACTGGGTAGACATGTAACACTGCAGTCTGGAGAAGAGCTCTGCTCTATCAGCAGTAGAGAGGAACCAGCTGGAGAGGAGGGTGTGTGTGTGTGGGGGGGGGGGGGTCAGAAGATAGAGGACATGGGAGAGATAGATTGAAAAGCTGGACTAGACAGAACCCTGAACATTCTAGAACTAGGGAACAACATACTGTGCATGGACCCAAAAGATTGCCTGTAGCATCTGACTACCACCAACATCAATTTTGGCCCCTGGGATCAACTGTGGGTTAACGAGGGAGAGTGTAGTGTTTATGACCCCTGGACAGGTAACACACAGTTTAGTTCACTGTCTGGTTAAGTCAACACAGACTGGAGCTCAGGGCCTCTGGTGTTCTTAGTAAGTGTTCACACACACACAACCATTAAATAATGAAGGTTTATATGTTGAAACTTCATTTGGGATTTAAGGCTTCAAACAACTGATTAATGACCGGGCCCTCAGTGTCTTGACTTCTGACCTCTAACATTGTGGGAAGTAGTACAGCATTGTCCCTTTACAACACATCTGTGTTTGCTTCGGACCTGAAGAATCAAAGCTTTCCAGAGAGCCTCTCCAGTCTTTCCACCAAGTATAACAATTAACCACTTACTGTACTCCAATCAAAAACCATTGCCATATTTTGGATTATTAATCTGTTATGAAAACCCAAATTGCCCGTTCGGGGACCGATGTGATTGTTAAGGAGATGTGGACTATCCAGGCCAATACCAACCCTGTGCTCATGCTGTTGAAGTCCCATACCAGTGGTACTGTATCACATTTTTTTAGGGGTCTAGAATTCCCCTGAACGGTTGGTATGAGTGGCTGAGCCTGAAGAGAGGAATCCTGTGAGCTACGGGGCCAAGGTCAGGGCTGTAGACATGCTGATCCCCCCTAGCTGCATGGCTGGACCCAAAGACCAGCCAGATTGTGGAGAGGAAGGACAGGGTATCAATACAACAATACAGGTGTATTAAACATTAATAACCATCTCAGAGTAGTTGTGCTGATCTAGGATACATTCTGCATTTTAGATAATGAATCAGAATGTTATAGACAGGGAGGACCTGATCCTAGATCAGCCCTTCTACCCTTAGATGCTTGTATCGTTAGATTAGTAGTGTGTGACTGAGGGTCACGGCTGGTTATCATATAAGGATTGTGGAGGTATCATTAGATACCGTTCAAAAGTTTGGGGTCACTTAGAAATGTCCTTGTTTTCCATGAAAACATACATGAAATTAGTTCAAAATGAATAGGAAATATAGTCAAGACATTGACAAGGTTATAAATAATGATTTTTAATTGATGTAATAACTGTCCTTCAAACTTTGCTTTCGTCAAAGGATCCTTCATTTGCAGCAATTACAGCCTTGCAGACCTTTGGCATTCTAGTTGTACATTTGTTAAGGTAATCTGAAGAGATTTCACCCCATGCTTCCTGAAGCACCTCCCAGAAGTTGGATTGGCTTAATGGGCACTTTTACATACCATACGGTCAAGCTGCTCCCACAACAGCTCAATAGGGTTGAGATCCGCTGACTATAATGGAGTGGCCAGCACAGACAGAATACAAGCGGACTGCTTCTTCCTTAAATAGATATTGCATAGTTTGGAGCTGTGCTTTGGGTCATTGTCCTGTTGTAGGAGGAAATTGGCTCCAATGAAGCGCTGTCCACAGGGTATGGCATGGCATTGCAAAATGGAGTGATAGCCTTCCTTCTTCAAGATCCCTTTTACCCTGTACAAATCTCCCACTTTACCACCACCAAAGCACCCCCAGACCATCACATTGCCTCCACCACATGCTTGACGGATGGCGTTTAGAACTCCTCCAGCATCATTCATTTTTTCCTCCTCTCACGAATGTTCTTCTTTGTGATTCGAACACCTCAAATTTGGATTTGTCTGTCCATAACACCTTTTTCCAATCTTCCTCTGTCCAGTGTCTGTTCTTTTGCATATCTTAATATTTTATTGGCCAGTCTGAGATATGGCTTTTTCTTTGCAATTCTGCCTAGAAAGCCAGCATCCTGGAGTTGCCTCTTCACTGTTGACGTTGAAACTGGTGTTTTGTAGGTACTATTAATAAAGCTGCCAGTTGAGGACTTGTGAGGTGTCTGTTTCTCAAACTAGACACTAATGCACTTGTCCTCTTGCTCAGTTATGCACCGGGGCCTCCCACTCCTCTTTCTTTTCTGGTTAAAGCCAGTTTGCGCTGTTCTGTGAAGGGAGTAGTACACAGCGATGTACGAGATCTTCAGTTTCTTGGCAATTTCTCGCATGGAATAACCTTCATTTCTCAGAACAAGAATAGACTGACGAGTTTCAGAAGAAAGTCCTTTGTTTCTGGTCATTTTTCAGCCTGTAATCGAACACACAAATGCTGAAGCTCCAGATTCTCAACTAGTCTAAAGAAAGCCAGTTTTACTGCTTTATTAATCAGCACAACAGTTTTCAGCTGTGCTAACATAATTGCAAAAGGGTTTTCTAATGATCAATTAGCCTTTTAAAATGATCAACTTGGATTAGCTAACAACGTGCCATTGGAACACAGGAGTGATGGCTGCTGAAAATGGGCCTCCGTACGCCTATGTAGATATTCCATTAAAAATCAGCCCTTTCCAACTACAATAGTCATTTACAACAATAACAATGTCTACACTGTATTTCTGATCAGTTTGTTATTTTAATGGAATTTTGTTTTTGCTTTTCTTTCAAAAACAAGGACATTTCTAAGTGACCCCAAACATTTGAACGGTAGAGAATATATACACACACACACACACACACACACACACACACACACACACACGTGTGTGTGTGTGTCCCCATCTGCCAGGGTCTCATGTCTTTAGTGATGGCGTAGCCTACAGTCAGCCCTGAGCTGAAAGGGTGGCAGGTTGCCGAGCTCTGTATCCAGGACACCAGGACCAACCACAGGGGAATGTGAGAGGAATGCAGATTTGTCGGCAGACTCCACATCACAGAGAGAGAGAGAGAACAGACACTAACCCTGGGCCCTGCCTCACCCCTCAACCCCCTCATTACCCTACCCACACACCCTCTCACCCACTTCCAGTGCAGTACAGAAAAGTAGGCTGAAGAACATGTAGATGTGTCCCACCCAGCAGAACTACTGTATACTGACCTTTCTAAAGAGGATTCAAAATGCAGTTCCATGTAGGACACACCACTATACAGTATGGGGGATTCTTATGAGACAGTTCCATGTAGGACACACCACTATACAGTATGGGGGATTCTTATGAGACAGTTCCATGTAGGACACACCACTATACAGTATGGGGGATTCTTATGAGACAGTTCCATGTAGGACACACCACTATACAGTATGGGGGATTCTTATGAGACAGTTCCATGTAGGACACACCACTATACAGTATGGGGGATTCTTATGAGACAGTTACATGTAGGACACACCACTATACAGTATGGGGGATTCTTATAAGACAGTTACATGTAGGACAATACTATACACTATGGGGGATTCTTATGAGACAGTTACATGTAGGACACACCACTATACAGTATGGGGGATTCTTATGAGACAGTTACATGTAGGACACACCACTATACATTATGGGGGATTCTTATGATGCATGATTGATGTGAGAGGAGTGTCGTGTACTTTTCATTCCAACTCTTCATCCTTTCTATATATCCTCTGTATAATACACACTGAACAAAATTCTAACATTTTCCATTCGCAAAAAAAGCTTATTTCTCTCAAATTTTGTGCACAAATTTGTTTACATCCCTGTTAGTGAGGATTTCTCATTTACCAAGATAATCCATCCACCTGAAAGGTGTGGCATGTCAAGAAGCTGATTTAAAAAGCATGATCATTACAGAGGTGCACCTTGTGCTGGGGACAACAAAAGGCCACTATAAAATGTGCAGTTTTGTCACACAACACAATGCCACAGATGTCTCAAGTTGAGGGGAGCGTGCAATTGGCATGCTGACTGCAGGAATGTCCACCAGAGCTGTTGCCAGAGAATTGAATGTTCATTTCTCTACCATAAGCTGCATCCGATGTCGTTTTTGAGAATTTGGCAGTACGTTCAACCGGCCTCATAACCACAGACCACATGTAACCACGCCAGCCCTGGACCTCCACATCCGGCTTCTTCACCTGCGGGATCGTCTGAGGGGGAGTGGGGGTGGTGCTGAGGAGTATTTCTGTCAGTAATAAAGCCCTTTTGTGGGGAAAAACTCATTCTGATTGGCTGGGCCTGGCTGCCAAGTGGGTGGGCCTACGCCCTCCAAGGCCCAACCATGGCTGTGCCCCTGCCCAGTCGTGAAATCCATAGATTAGGGCCTAATGAATTTATTTCAATTGACTGATATCCTTATATGAACTGTAACTCAGTAAAATCGTTGAAATTGTTGCATTTATATTTTTGTTCAGTACACTTATTATATACCAGAGCAGTCTGTAGCAGAGAAATTCAAACATGAACCTAACGTCCTGTATTCTGTCTCCTTCCCTACAGCTCTGTTCTCACAGGCAGACTTAACCTCTCTAGGGCAGGTGGCACCAAATCGTCCCACCTACGTAACAGCCAGTTGAATCCTGTGGCGCGATATTCAAATACCTTAGAAATGCTATTACTTCAATTTCTCAAACATATGACTATTTTATAGCATTTTAAAGACAAGACTCTCGTTAATCTAACCACACTGTCCGATTTCAAAAAGGCTTTACAACGAAAGCAAAACATTAGATTATGTCAGCAGAGTACCCAGCCAGAAATAATCAGACACCCATTTTTCAAGCTAGCATATAATGTCACAAAAACCCAGAAGACAGCTAAATGCAGCACTAACCTTTGATGATCTTCATCAGATGACACACCTAGGACATTATGTTATACAATACATGCATGTTTTGTTCAATGAAGTTCATATTTATATCAAAAACCAGCTTTTTACATTAGCATGTGACGTTCAGAACTAGCATATACCCCCCGCAAACTTCCGGCGAATTTACTAACAATTTACTAAATTACTCACGATAAACGTTCACAAAAAGCATAACAATTATTTTAAGAATTATAGATACAGAACTCCTCTATGCATTCGATATGTCCGATTTTAAAATAGCTTTTCGGTGAAAGCACATTTTGCAATATTCTAAGTAGATAGCCTGGCATCACAGGGCTAGCTATTTAGACACCCAGCAAGTTTAGCCTTCACCAAACTCCGATTTATAATTAGAAAAGTTTGATTACCTTTCCTGTTCTTCGTCAGAATGCACTCCCAGGACTTCTACTTCAATAACAAATGTTGGTTTGGTCCCAAATAATCTATAGTTATGTTCCAACAGCGGCGTTTTGTTCGTGCGTTCAAGACACTATCCGAATGGTAAATAAGGGTCACGCGCACGGCGCATTTCGTGACAAAAGATTTCTAAATATTTCATTACCGTAATTCGAAGCATGTCAACCGCTGTTTAAAATCAATTTTTATGCCATTTTTCTCGTAAAAAAGCGATAATATTCTGACCGGGAATCTGCAATTAGGTAAACAGACGAAAGAAAATACAGCATGGGGTCGACTCGGGCATGCGCCTAAGCCCTTTGTCCTCTGATCGGCCACTTGGCAAAGGCGATAATGTGTTTCAGCCTGGGGCTGCCTCGACATCGTTCAGCTTTTTCCCGGGCTCTGAGAGCCTATGGGAGCAATAGGAAGTGTCACGTTACAGCTAAGATCCTAAATGTTCAATAAACAGAGCCAAGAACAACAACACCTTGTCAGACAGGCCACTTCCTGCATGAAATATTCTCAGGTTTTTGCCTGCCATATGAGTTCTGTTATACTCACAGACACCATTCAAACAGTTTTAGAAACTTTAGGGTGTTTTCTATCCAAAGCCAATAATTATATGCATATTCTAGTTACTGGGCAGGAGTAGTAACCAGATTAAATCGGGTACGTTTTTTATCCGGCCGTGTAAATACTGCCCCCTAACCCTAACAGGTTAAATGACAAATTACACCTGAATGCACATATACACTGCAGGAGAATAAGTGGTCATTTTGCATTTTCTTTTCCATGGATGAGTCTGCATCTTCCTTCCTTGAAGTACCCCTGTAGGCTGTAGTCTAAGTGAGCCGTTTTATCCACGGAAAGAACCCACAGACCAGACTGACAGTCGCGACATCATCAAATGGAGACATGGTGTGGAGACAGCATGGCAAATGGGTTTTATAGTGGCTGGTCTCTGGTGAAGGAAGGTGTGTGTGTTGTAAAAATCGACCGTTTCAGAAAGGAGCCATCACACACTGATGTGGGAGTGTCAAAAGACTGTGTGTGTGTGTGTGTGGGGGGGGGGGGGGGGGGGGGGGGGAGAGATCATCTTGTTAAATTAGAGATATATCCTCCTTGAATAACACAGGAGAGGATAACAGCCTCTCACCGTAACCACAACCTGGTCCCTATCACACCACAACCTTCTGTCATGTGTTTCTTCAGGCTGGATAACATCCTCTCACCGTAACCACAACCTGGTCCCTATCACACCACCACCTTCTGGCATGTGTTTCTTCAGGCTGGATAACAGCCTCTCACCGTAACCACAACCTGGTCCCTATCACACCATCACCTTCTGGCATGTGTTTCTTCAGGCTGGATAACAGCCTCTCACCGTAACCACAACCTGGTCCCTATCACACCACCACCTTCTGGCATGTGTTTCTTCAGGCTGGATAACAGCCTCTCACCGTAACCACAACCTGGTCCCTATCACACCACCACCTTCTGTCATGTGTTTCTTCAGGCCGGATAACAGCCTCTCACCGTAACCACAACCTGGTCCCTATCACACACCACCACCTTCTGTCATGTGTTTCTTCAGGCTGGATAACAGCCTCTCACCGTAACCACAACCTGGTCCCTATCACACCACCACCTTCTGGCATGTGTTTCTTCAGGCTGGATAACAGCCTCTTACCGTAACCACAACCTGGTCCCTATCACACACCACCACCTTCTGGCATGTGTTTCTTCAGGCTGGATAACAGCCTCTCACCGTAACCACAACCTGGTCCCTATCACACCACCACCTTCTGTCATGTGTTTCTTCAGGCTGGATAACAGCCTCTCACCGTAACCACAACCTGGTCCCTATCACACCACCACCTTCTGTCATGTGTTTCTTCAGGCTGGATAACAGCCTCTCACCGTAACCACAACCTGGTCCCTATCACACCACCACCTTCTGGCATGTGTTTCTTCAGGCTGGATAACAGCCTCTCACCGTAACCACAACCTGGTCCCTATCACACCACCACCTTCTGGCATGTGTTTCTTCAGGCTGGATAACAGCCTCTCACCGTAACCACAACCTGGTCCCTATCACACCACCACCTTCTGTCATGTGTTTCTTCAGGCTGGATAACAGCAGACCAGGATGTTGAGCTCATTTGATGTAAACCTATGATCATATACAATACACATGCATTCGTCTCTCACCATGTTAAAACCTGTTTGGAATAGGGGGCAGTATTGAGAATTTTGGAAAAAATATGTGCCCATTTTTAACTGCCTCCTACACCAACTCAGAAGCTAGAATATGCATATTATTGTTCAGGTTTGGATAGAAAACACTCTGAATTTTCTAAAACTGTTTGAATGGTGTCTGTGAGTATAACAGAACTCCTATGGCAGGCAAAAACCTGACAAGGTTTCAAGCAGGAAGTACCCTGTCTGACAAGGAGTCGTGCGTCTTGCATCTGTTTATTGAAAAGTAAGGATCTTAGCTGTAACGTGACAATTCCCAGGGCTCCGATAGGCTCTCAGAGCCCGGGAAATAACTGAAGGTTGACGAGGGAGCCTCAGGCTGAAACACATTATCGGCTTTGGCAAGTGGTGGCTCAGAGGACCTTTGAATGAGGCGCGTGCACGATTCGCTCCTGAGGAGAAATTTAATTCGGCTGTTTAGGCTCAATGCATATTCCCGGTCAGAATATTATCACTTATCTACTAGATAAATGGCATAAAAATTGGTTTTAAACAGCGGTTGACATGCTTCGAAGTACGGTAATGGAATATTTAGACATTTTTGTCACGCCAATGCGCCATGCGCGACACCGTGATGAAGCATTCTGATAGTGTCTAGAACTCACGAACAAAATGTCGCTGTTTGGATATAACGATGGATTATTTGGGACCAAACCAACATTTGTTATTGAAGTAGAAGTCCTGGCAGTGTATTCTGACGAAGAACAAGCAAGGTAAGAACATTTTTCTTATAGGAAATGTGATTTTGGTGGAGGCTGACCTGGGTGGGTATCTAAATAGCTAGCCCTGTGATGCCGGGCTATGTACTTAGATTATTGCAAAATGTGCTTCATCCGAAAAGCTATTTTAAAATCGGACATATCGACTGCATAGAGGAGTAATGTATCTATAATTCTTAAAATAATTGTTATGCTTTTTGTGAACGTTTATCGTGAGTAATTTAGCAAACTGTTAGTAAATTCCCCGGAAGTTTGCGGGGGTTATGCTTTTTCTGAACGTCACATGCTAATGTAAAAAGCTGTTTTTTTATATAAATATGAACTTGATTGAACAGACATGCATGTATTGTATAACACAATGTCCTAGGTGTGTCATCTGATGAAGATCATAAAAGGTTAGTGCTGCATTTAGCTGTGGTTTGGGTTTATGTGACATGATATGCTAGCTTGAAAAATGGGTGTCTGATTATTTCTGGCTGGGCACTCTGCTGACATAATCTAATGTTTTGCTTTCGTTGTAAAGCCTTTTTGAAATCAGACAGTGGGGTTAGATTAACGAGATTCTTGTCTTTAAATAGCTGTAAAATAGTCATATGTTTGAGAAATTGAAGTAATAGTATTTCTAACGATTCAAAAATCGCGCCACTGGATTTCAGTGGCTGTTACGTAGGTGGGACGAGTTCGTCCCACATGCGCCAGAGAGGTTAACTCATCCTCTACCATGATGTTGTGCTGAGTGAGTGTGTGTGTGTGTGTGTGTGTGTGTGTGTGCGTGCGTGTCTGTATGGCATTTGCATTGCTTGCTCGATGGGGTTTTAGGCTGGGTATTTGTAAAGCACAGGTGATGTAAAAGGGCTTTATAAAATAAATGTGATTGATTGAATTTGATCTGTTTGTGTGTTCTCTCTCTTCATGTTAACTCACCCACTACCATGATGTTGAGTTCGAAGCCCTGTTTCATGGCCTTCCTCCGCATCTGTTCCAGGATGGCATCGATGCCCACATAGCTGAAGTCCCCCATGCCAGGACCTGGCACAGGCTTCTCCGCCTGGCACGCTGCGGGCACCGCCGGGGGTGGCATCATCTCGGGCACGGCCACCTCAGACATGGCTCTACTGCTGTAGCTGGTAGTGACCTCTGACCCTGAGGAGAGAGGGAGAGAGAAATACATGTCAGTACAAGTGGATAAACCATTTATTTCCTCTCGTGTGATCATGTATCTTTGAAACATACTGGACACATTACATGAGCTTCCTATTGTGAAATAAAGAAAATCATTTAAAGTAGCAAGATAACAAAACCCTTATACATTCAAGTAACCAACTTATACAGTTAGTATACTCCACTAAACATATACAGTGAGTATAACATAAGAATAGCAGAAGCATATTGCTGTGTCATCAGAAACAAGTGAAGGAGTTGGAAGGATAGGTTTTCTTCACAGCTGTGAGGAGCTAGTTACGAGCTAGACATAATAACCTAGCTAGACCTGGGCTAGAGACCACACACTAGTCTGAACAAATATCCATACATTAGGACCTAACATGGGCCAAAGCCCTGCTAATACTAACAGACAACTACCTGTGGTGTGTGTGTGTTGGAGCTGGGGAGACAGTGTAAAAGTTGACGAGGTGTAGACTAGCAGACCATAAACTAAGGAAATTTAAAGAAAGCCCCCCCCCCATGCCTTCTGCAGTACTGAACCAATCGTGTTTCAGCACCACCCAGAGCCTTCTGAAGTACTGAACCAATCGTGTTTCAGCACCACCCAGAGCCTTCTGAAGTACTGAACCAATCGTGTTTCAGCACCACCCAGAGCCTTCTGCAGTCACACACTTACTCAACAGTCATATTGAAGTAAACAGTCTCTACTGAGGGTTAGATACACAGTACATGTTTGTCTGACCACCGCAGGACTCGTATACATTCATAGAATAATATTCTGTATATTTTCCTGAGTTACAGGAGGACCCCCCTGCAGATTCTAACTCAAGTTAACTATGTATGCTGGGTGGTGCCTGATCACCAGGCATATTGTTTAATATGGTGTGTCCTGCTGATGATGATGATGAGAGAGTGAAAAAGAGAGAAATCACTGGGGCTGTAACCTGGCCTACTCACAACTCTGGAATCAACAGTGCTATTAAGGATGACTGACAAACACACACACACACAGAAACGTCAAGGAGGACAGTCAGCTCCTGTCTTGGAGTCACCATGGCAGGCTGCCAAGAATTTTACAGCCATCAAGATTCCATCCCTCCTCCCTCCAGCCATGTTACAACTCCGATAACAACAACACTGAAGAGAGAAAGCCAGGAAAATCCCAGAGTTCACTGTAAAGACTACTACACTAGGTTCTGGTAGGAAGAGAATAGGCTAGTATATCGTGTTCCCTGATAACACTTGATACCAGTCTGTTTTCAAAAGAAAAGTCTTGTGAATTGAGTATGATGTCAAAGTAAATGTTTCTATAGAGTTAGAGACACACCTAGCCTATAGGTAACTAGCTCTAGCTGGCCTCCACACCACTTCCCCATCCTGGTCCAGACACCAGTCAACAGTTATGCAGGACCCTCTCCTCTAGTAGTTTCCACTGCAACAGGTACAGAATAATACTGATCAACATTCACTATTCTAACTTCCAATACCTGGCTCTACCCTGCGCTTACAGTTCTTGACTGGCATATGAGGGTGGTTGGTCATAGATAGATCTGGTGACCAGAATGTTTGTGCTTCAGCCAACTCTTCTGTCATGTGTGTTGTCATGGCATACAGTAGAAGAAAGGATGACTGAGGAGTTGGCTGAAGCACAAACAGACCTGGTGACCAGGCTATCTACAGTACCAGTCCAAAGTTTGGATACACCTACTCATTCAAGGGTTTTTCTTTATTTTTACTATATTCTACATTGTAGAATAATAGTGAAGACATCAAAACTATGAAATACCACATACGGAATCATGTAGTACCCAAAACGTGTTTAACAAATAAAAATATATTTGAGATTCTTCAAAGTAGCCACTGTTTGCCTTGATGACAGCTTTGCGCACTCTGGGCACTCTCAACCAGGAACCAATTCTTCACCTGGAATGCTTTTCCAACAGTCTTGAAGGAGTTCACACATATGCTGAGCACTTGTTGGCTGCTTTTCCTTCACTCTGCGGTCCAACCCATTCCAAACCATCTCAATTGGGTTGAGGTCAGGTCATCTGATGCAGATGATGCAAATGATAGTCCTACTAAGCGCAAACCAGATGGGATAGCTACTCTGCGTCTCACAAAGACACGGCGGTTGAAACCAAAAATCTAAAATTTGGACTCCGACCAAAGGACAGACTTCCACTGGTCTTATGTCCATTGCTCGTGTTTCTTGGCCCAAGTAAGCATCTTCTTATTATTGGTGTCCTTTAGTAGTGGTTTCTTTGCAGCAATTCGACCATGAAGGCCTGATTCACGCAGTCTCCTCTGAACAGTTGACAATGAGATATGTCTGTTACTTGAACTCTGTGAAGCATTTATTTGGGATGCATTTTCTGAGACTGGTAACTCCAATGAACTCTGGGTCTTCGTTTCCTGTGGCGGTCCTCATGAGAGCCAGTTTCATCATAGCGCCTGATGGTTTTTGCAACTGCACTTAAAGAAACGTTCAAAGTTCTTGACATTTTCCAGATAGACTGATCTTCATGTCAAAGTAATGATGGACTGTCGTTTCTCTTTGCTTTTTTGAGCTGTTCTTGCCATAATATGGACTTCGTATTTTACCAAATAGGGCCATCTTCTGTATACCACCCCTACCTTGTCACAACACAACTGATTGGCTCAAACGCATTAAGGAAAGAAATTCCACAAATGAACTTTTAACAAGACACACCTGTTAATTGAAATGTATTCCAGGTGACTACCTCATGAAGCTGTTTGAGAGAATGCCAAGAGTGTGCAAAGCTATCATCAAGGCAAAGGGTGGCTACTTTGAAGAATCTGAAATACACTGCTCAAAAAAATAAAGGGAACACTAAAATAACACATCCTAGATCTGAATGAATGAAATAATCTTATTAAATACTTTTTTCTTTACATAGTTGAATGTGCTGACAACAAAATCACACAAAAATAATCTATGGAAATCCAATTTATCAACCCATGGAGGTCTGGATTTGGAGTCACACTCAAAATTAAAGTGGAAAACCACACTACAGGCTGATCCAACATTGATGTAATGTCCTTAAAACAAGTCAAAATGAGGCTCAGTAGTGTGTGTGGCCTCCACGTGCCTGTATGACCTCCCTACAATGCCTGGGCATGCTCCTGATGAGGTGGCAGATGGTCTCCTGAGGGATCTCCTCCCAGACCTGGACTAAAGCATCCACCAACTCCTGGACAGTCTGTGGTTCAACGTGGCATTGGTGGATGGAGCGAGACATGACGTCCCAGATGTGCTCAATTGGATTCAGGTCTGGGGAACGGGCGGGCCAGTCCATAGCATCAATGCCTTCCTCTTGCAGGAACTGCTGACACACTCAAGCCACATGAGGTCTAGCATTGTCTTGCATTAGGAGGAACCCAGGGCCAACTGCACCAGCATATGGTCTCACAAGGGGTCTGAGGATCTCATCTCGGTACCTAATGGCAGTCAGGCTACCTCTGGCGAGCACATGGAGGACTGTGCGGCCCCCCAAAGAAATGCCACCCCACACCATGACTGACCCACTGCCAAACCGGTCATGCTGGAGGATGTTGCAGGCAGCAGAACGTTCTCCATGGCGTCTCCAGACTCTGTCACGTCTGTCACATGTGCTCAGTGTGAACCTGCTTTCATCTGTGAAGAGCACAGGGCGCCAGTGGCGAATTTGCCAATCTTGGTGTTCTCTGGCAAATGCCAAATGTCCTGCACGGTGTTGGGCTATAAGCACAACCCCCACCTGTGGACGTCGGGCCCTCATACTACCCTCATGGAGTCTGTTTCTGATCATTTGAGCAGACACATGCACATTTGTGGCCTGCTGGAGGTCATTTTGCAGGGCTCTGGCAGTGCTCCTCCTGCTCCTCCTTGCACAAAGGCGGAGGTAGCGGTCCTGCTGCTGGGTTGTTGCCCTCCTACGGCCTCCTCCACGTCTCCTGATGTACTGGCCTGTCTCCTGGTAGCGCCTCCATGCTCTGGACACTACGCTGACAGACACAGCAAACCTTCTTGCCACAGCTCGCATTGATGTGCCATCCTGGATGAGCTGCACTACCTGAGCCACTTGTGTGGGTTGTAGACTCCGTCTCATGCTACCACTAGAGTGAAAGCACCGCCAGCATTCAAAAGTGACCAAAACATCTGCCAGGAAGCATAGGAACTGAGAAGTGGTCTGTGGTCACCACCTGCAGAACCACTCCTTTATTGGGGGTGTCTTGCTAATTGCCTATAATTTCCACCTGTTGTCTATTCCATTTGCACAACAGCATGTGAAATTTATTGTCAATCAGTGTTGCTTCCTAAGTGGACAGCTTGATTTCACAGAAGTGTGATTGACTTGGAGTTACATTGTGTTGTTTAAGTGTTCCCTTTATTTTTTTGAGCACTGTATAACATTTGTTTAACACTTTTTTGGTTACTACATGATTGTTTTATTTGTTATTTCATAGTTTGGATGTATTCACTATTATTCTACAATGCAGAAAATAGTAAAATAAAGAAAAACCCTTGAATGAGTAGGTGTGTCCAAACTTTTGACTGGTACTGTATGTCCAGCTAACTTCATATGCCAGTCACGTACTGTAAACAGAGTTACTTACAAAAAGCTCTGACTGATGTAAAAGACTCATTGGGTGAGGTTAGGTGCAATGGCTTATCTCCATGGTTACAGAGACAAGACGACGCAGTGACCATCCCAAATAGAGTCACTGCTCAGCCCTTTCCCTTCCCATCAGGGGACACCGCAGAACCCCTTTGGAGAGGATGGGGCATAACTCTATCTGACCAAGGTACAGAACTGCTATGATGAGTGTTACAACACGCTCTGCAAGGTGAGGAGTGAAGGATCATGGTTAACAAGGCGACAGTGTCTCGACCCTCTCTTCGTTAAATAAGAGTCACAGCTGGTCTCTTTTTCCTTCCCTCTTCAGGGGACACTGCAGCACCCCTTTGGGAGGATGGGCCATACATGTACCTGTCTGTTCCCTCTACAGGGAGCCAGAGAGCTGGGTACGTCTTGGCTGTGTTTGGGCCTATTTAACAAGTAAATAGAAACACACACTAATCTCCCATTCCTGGTTGTTAAGAAACGTTTAGTTTCGAGGGTTTAGAGGGTGACACTCTATAGGAACGATGCAGGCATTAGGGCTGGGACGATACCAGTATCACAATTCAAAGGATTGTAACAACCCTAGCTTTGTACGTTGACAGCTCATGAACCAGATGACACTAGGTACACTACCAACCAACAGCACATACAAGAGGACCAGACAACCTTTCTGTCCGACTGCACTGCTAAGACGTTGTGCAACTTTGTGAAGTAAATGAAGCCTTTGTTTAACCACAATCAAATCCCTGGAGGTTAAAACCCCTCTTCAAGGAGACCTGGAAATTAAGTAAACTAACTCTAAAAACTCGACAGCAGGGGTATTCAACTCTTACCCTACGACGTACGGGGCCTGCTGATTTTCTGTTCTACCTGATAGTTAACTGCACAAATCAGTCCCTGGTTAGAGGGGAACAATGAAAAAAAGGCAGTGGAACTGGCTTCCTAGTCCAGAGTTGAGTTTGAGGGCTCTACAGTATGTCAGCCAATATGTCTTGCCAAAGTGCATAACATGGAACTGATTGGATGTAGTATTTGATATTCCGGGATGCCTTGGCCTGCGCTGTGCAGCGCCGAAACATAGGTGTCTGAGTGCTTTTTGGAAAATGACCCTATAAATCTGAAATGACCCTTGACCCCTTCATTAGTCAGAACGTCTGGTTGGCCATTTAACCTAAACAGCTGGGAGACATTAGCAGCACATTATCTCACGGGGACAGGGAGAGAAGGTTAACTAGACAAGAAAAGCAGAAGAATGGATGAGGGTCGTGTGTGTCTCATCTTTAAAAACATGTCAACCATTGAGTATGGTTCCAGTCGGTTACCCAGAATGTGAACAACCTCGACATTATCACTGTGTTTGCTAGCTGACAACAAACCACCTTCAGGATAAAACAAACCCTAATAAGCCGCAGATTGTAGATATGAGTCCAAGTGAAGATGAACCCGTTTCTGGAACTTTCATGGATTATCTCTACCTTTCTAATTATAAAATGGTTATGAACAGTCTATGTAGTGTTATAAAGCATTATGCATGGCACATGAAGCTATGTGATTGTAATGCATTATAAACAGGGTATTCGTAGGGAGACTTATCAATGTTTCTGAGTAGAACAGATGTCAGTTGAATTGTAACAGTCCTCAGTAATCAGTGGGACCATAAGGTTCACTATGTAGGCAATATGTTGTCATGGATGGATCCCTCTAATGATCATTTCCTGGAATTGAGTGGATTACATTACATTACATTACATTACATTGGCTACATACATTTACTGGATATCTGTCTTTTGAATGGGATGTGCAGTCCTTCGGATGGCAGTCTTTCCCCGAGTGGCACAGCGGTCTAAGGCACTGCATCTCAGTGCTAGAGGCGATACTACAGCCACCCTGGTTCGAATCCAGGCTGTATCACAACCGGCCGTGATTGGGAATCCCATAGGGTGGCGCACAATTGGCCCAGTATCGTCCGGGTTTGGCCTGTGTAGGCCGTCATGGTAAATAAGAATTTGTTCTTAATTGACTTGCCTAGCTAAATAAAGGTTACATTTTAAATAAACAATGGTAAACAGATGGCCTGACTCACTATGGTTATTAAAGATCCCATGGCACTGCAAAGAGTGGAGGACATGTAATTAAGATGCCTTTATTTAGGTGACACTCATTGTAAGAGTAGGGGTGTTAACCCTGTTGTCATGGCTAAATTCCCAACCTGGCCCTCATCATTTTATCATGGAAAGGGAAAGGGGATACCTAGTCAGTTGTACAACTGAATGCATTCAACTGAAATGTGTCTTCTCCATTTATGGGCATCTAATCATCCCCAGATTCCAATTCCATTGGGCTCTCCGATCCCTTGAAACTCTTCAACCAGGTTGTTGCTGTGAAAGGGTGTCAACCTAAAATTAGGTTGAGATTTCCTTCATTTCAAGATGAAATTGGCATGAAACATGCATTTCGTAAGAATCCACAGAAAAATACTTTTAGAACTCCCACAAAAAAATATAAATACTTTTCCAGATTTACTGGAATTGTTGTGCTCCTGTTTTCAATTATGGCCCATAAAGAATGTTTTTTTTTCTGTCATTGCAGAGTATGCAGTTGCTTTGCTTCGTAAATAAAGACAGAAGTCCCAATACCAGAGAGAGAAGAGGAATAGACAGGAGAAGAGCGGAGACTGAATAGATCTGATTTACTCTCTCCATGCATAACTTGGGGCATTCCCACTTACCAGCCAGCTAACTACAAACAGGTCCTACATGAAAATACCACTCAAAACCACTACACTAGGGTTGTCAAAGTCATTTTGCCCCCAGGCTGCATTCAGTCTTCACCGAGGTCCAGAGGGCCACACTTAAAATTGGTTATATTTCCTTGCCATCAAAATATGCCACAAATAGCCCTCTATCCATCACTTTTGTAATTTTCTATGCTCACTGACTGTCTAGCATTAGTTTAAATGACTGATGTCAAGCTGGACAGAGTGAAGAGACTGTAAATGTAGGTCATTATCATTTCTACACAGTTTCCATTTGGTTTAAGTCATTTCAATGTCAATAGGGATAGCCCACCCCCCCAAAAACATATTCCAAAAAAGTTTGTTATTTTTTTCTCAAACCCCCCCGCAGGCCAGATCCATATGTTTGACACCTGTCCTACACCGTCTATAATCTCAACCCTGCATCTACTGCACATTGTGTGTCAGGAGGGAGAACATTTTTTAAAACAGGGAACAACTACAGTACCTAAACTTGTCCAATTAGTGCAAACACTAATTATTTCAGTTTTCCAACCGAATGTGATTTGTTCACCATTGGTCGGATGATGTTCATCAAAAGGTTAGTGCTGCGGTTAGTTGAACATCAACTGAACATCTATAAACCATCTATTTGGGACTATTCAAATGAAGTGTTGCCTTACATGTTTTGTGTATATGTTTATGACATCATTCTTCCCCTAACTGATATGACATGGGGGGGTCATACAAGTATACACAGCTGGCCTGCTGAGAACCGTGTCAAACATGTCAATGGGGCTCATTCATAAGCACTACAACTCTTCCAACCTCACTGTGCTGGTCACAAACCTTTTTATGAGTGTACTCTAGAAACATCTGTTGCTTTTTCTCCACATTCCGAGACTCATGAGAGAGAGAACAAGAGAAAGAAAGAGGGATCTATAAAGAAGGCAGAAGATAGTTCCGCCTGTCGTCTATAGTTTTATTAACAGCCAGAGTGAGTAGCCATCTCTCCAGTCCACATGTTTACAATGACATTTTGTCCATAAGCTCCTTTCTAAAGCAAATTGAATACGCTACTCCAAACTATTATTAATCAAGAAAACAGACTTCCTCTAACAGTCGAAAGTCCAACTAGTTGTGACCGAGTCCTGGTTTCATTCTACCTATGAATTGATCAGGTCAAGAACCAGGGAGGAAAGAGGGGAAGAGACGACAATGCATGTCAAGAACAAAAGAAAGCCTGGCATCATCAACACTGCAGATGAGCCATCAGATCCTGGGACACAGAAGCCATTGTCAGGTACAGTGCACACATGATGAGTCACCGTCATATGACAGAGGCTGACACAGCAGTACGGAGGCCAGCCAGTAAGACCAGGCATTATTCTGCATTATGGTACAAATACCCCTTAGCCAGACCCAAAGAGAAGCCCCAAAATGAACCGGGGAAGTGTTGTGCTTCTATGTGGGTGTGTTTGTGTAGCCAAACCCGTTTCCCAGGGTCCTCTCCATTTCTGGTCTCCTGAGAATGTGGCCTACGACCCCGCAGGGCTGTGAAAGCAGATGTTGTCACCTGATGCTGGGGATATGTACTGCTGTGTGTGTGTGTGTAGAGTTGTTTACCAAACATCTGTATGCCCAATACGTGACACAATCTCAGACACTCATTTAAAAATATATGGACAATAAAGACATAAAACGACGAAGAGAGCACGTTCTAACACGCCAACAGTTTTTTTAAGGCGTAATCGTCTTCAGATTGTAACAATGTGCATCAACCTTATAAAATCTACATCCAAACGTAACTTTACAAATGGCACCCCATACCTACCATAGACTTCCAGTGATGGGTCAGTGTGTTTCAGAGTGATGTTAGACAGACAGAGGTTTTAAGGGGTTAATTCAGTCATGCTGCAGTGCTGTTATCTGTCCCTTTATCTGACCCGTCACTGTTTCTGACAGAAAACAGACAATGCAAGGACCCCTAACTGCCTACACAGTACAGGGACATTATCTACCTGTGTAACATAAACACACATCGACACAGAGTCACAAACGTACACACACACAGACACGCATGAATGTGCACACTCATGCACTTAGTTTCAGGTCAGATATGCAGCATTGTCTGGTGAAAATATGCATAGGACCATTTCCTCATTATTTTGAGCAGGATCTTTTTACACCAACTGTAGATTCCTCCTGCGACACCACCTCTCAGTCTGTGCTGTATAGCTAACTACTATGGCCATTGTCATGCCAATCATGTTTGACTATAGGAGTTAGCAAGCCCGCTTCAAATGGAAATGAAAGAGTCCACTCCAAAATGAAAATCTTTATATTATCTATGATCCTTCTTCAGAGAAGCTAAGAGAACGAGCCATTAGCCAGCAGCATCAGCAGTAGCCTATTACAGGTCATGATACTGCCGGTTGTTTGTTTAGCTGAGGTCATAGTGTATCAGTGTGGAATTGTTCTCTGACAGCTAGAGTTGGGGCGCAGGGTTCCAGAATCTGACCTTTGACTGACCTCTTTGCCCCGAGCCACTGATACGACTACAGAGAGAAATAACCTCGGGGAGAGAATTAGGGAGAGGACTGCTTTCAAAGGAGTTGCGCTAAACCACCTTAGCAACCCATATCATGCAACTTTGGTATATTATGACAAGTTACCTCTGGACTGGACTTTTATTTCCATGACTGATCAAAACGTGTTCTCATGGCTTTCTTGTCCCTCTGCAGCAGACATATGGTGAGCAATATGTTTGGAACATCGAAACGCAATAAAAATCACAGTATCAAATCGCAATAGATATTGAAATCGAGAGAATCGCAATACATATCGTATCGGCACATAAGTATCATGATATTATCGTATGGTGAGGTCCCTGGCAATTCCCAGCCTTAGTATGTGTCATGGACGTCATTTTGTCATTGACATGAAGTCAACGGTCAATAAATACAGCTTCAGACAGACATCATCTAGATGTGGTACATGGATCTCATGACAGTGTGGTCACAGTAAAGTGATACTGGGAAGATGTCAATACCAGTCAAAGTGACGTTGGTACTATATGTCTACAGACGTACTCACTCTCTCAGTGTGAGGACCGCTACACATCCACTGTGCTGTTGATCATTCCTTTAATACAGTGGGCCCTAGTCAACACACACACACACACACACACACACACACACGTTCATCATCCCATCAGCACAGTGATCAACAGTAGACCCCAATCTGTCACTGAAGACAGAGATGACCAACCCCTCAACTCCCCCTAAACCTGCTAGTCTGCACCCCTCCTTAATCCACATCAAGTCCCTTCTACCCCTCCCTATACACACATGTATCCCAGAAGTACTAGAGCTGGGCGATTTAGACAAAAATCCATATCACGCTACATTTACTGAATTATCACGATAACGCTAAATTCATAACATTAATGTGCATCAGTTACTTTTTTATATTAGCCTTTAAACTACTACTAATTTTCAAATGTTGTAGATATCAATTGTCCGGTTAGAAATGGCCCATATTTGTAGACTTAATTCATTTCAAAACGTCACATTCCTCTAGTAAAGGCTACGCATAGCAGTAAAATGCCCTGGATAAATGGTTGGTTGGGTCGGTATCAGTAATGTTAGACGTATCGTCCTAGCTCTATGAACTACACACCAGTGAACAAATGGTTGGTTGGGTCGGTATCAGTAATGTTAGACTATAGTCCTCTATAGGCTCTATGAACTACACACCAGTCTGCACCTCTTCCCTTCTTCCTTCCTAGACCCACTGTCCTTCACTGGAACTAAAACCACAGACCTCATTATCTCATACATACCATTTCAGAACTAAAACCACAGACCTCATTATCTCATACATACCATTTCAGAACTAAATGACCTCATTATCTCATACATACCATTTCAGAACTAAATGACCTCATTATCTCATACATACCATTTCAGAACTAAAACCACAGACCTCATTATCTCATACATACCATTTCAGAACTAAAACCACAGATCTCATTATCTCATACATACCATTTCAGAACTAAAACCACAGACCTCATTATCTCATACATACCATTTCAGAACTAAAACCACAGACCTCATTATCTCATACATACCATTTCAGAACTAAAACCACAGACCTCTTTATCTCATACATACCATTTCAGAACTAAAACCACAGACCTCATTATCTCATACATACCATTTCAGAACTAAATGACCTCATTATCTCATACATACCATTTCAGAACTAAAACCACAGACCTCATTATCTCATACATACCATTTCAGAACTAAATGACCTCATTATCTCATACATACCATTTCAGAACTAAAACCACAGATCTCATACATACCATTTCAGGAGACAAGGACATACATTACATGGCTACATACCATACTCCACCAGTCATAATGGTATGCAAACGAATGACCAAGGAGAAGTGAAGAAATAATATGTAAGCAAAGTAGATACTAACCTACTTAACAGATGCAGGTAGTTTGTCTACAGACAGAACCATACCTCTGGGAATCTAACACACACACACACACACACACACACACACACACACACACACACACACACACACACACACACACACACACACACACACACACACACACACACACACACACACACACACACACACACACACACACACACACACACACACACACACACACGAGAATGCAGAGGTAATGACGACCTTTCCGGCATCACATCAGCAGCTGTTGAAGAGCCACGGTGTCTGTTCTCACCTTGCAATGCACCAGAGCCCCTAACTGTCCAGAAAACAGAGCTCCTTTGAACTAGTGTGTCTGTAAATCAGATCCGACTGACTCAAAGGTGAAGAGCGCTTCCGTTATTCTGCTTGTTTTTAACTGCCTGATATCAGTGAACTATGCCTATGTAAAATAGCTGGGGTCAAACCTGTTTAAACAAAACATAGGTTGAGGGAAGCCATTGTCAGAGCAGTGCCATAGTTCTGCTTTTACTGTGACAGCCAATAAGAACAGCAATATGCAATCAAAGAAGAGAGAGGGATGAAAGAGATAAATTGATGACTCTCTCTTCGGTCTACCTCCACTTTCCAGACACATCACTCCATCATTTTAACTACAGGGACTACTTTTCACTTTGAACGGGCGGCCGGAGACTACTTCCCAGCAGGGTCTCACACCCTATACTAAAAGTATCTGCCTCTTTCCACATGTTTCCACGTGTGGAAATCCCTCCATGTACAGTACTGCTCTGCACTGCCTCTCTCCATGTTCTGTACCTGGTCTGTATGCAATACAGCAATGTCATGGATCAATGTCCCTTCTAGCACTACACAGCCCCATGTGTAGATCCCGTCGTTAGAGGAAAGACGGAACGAGGGGAAAGGAGAGCTGAAATTAACCAGAGCTCAGCAGAAACAGAGAAACTTAATGAAACATGGCAGCAGCAGAGAAGCAGTGCTGTGGTTATGCAAACAGCCTCCTCACCTCCCAGGATTGATTACAAGGCTTGGCCCTGGAGCTGCAGACGCCATGTTAGACACACAGAATTCTTATCCCCGAACCCCCCGTCCCCCCCCCTGTCCCTCCACTCTGTGCTCCCCCGCTCCGCCCCCCAAACCCCAAGAGCTCAGAACAACAGAGAAAAACTAGAGGATGAACCAGCAACAGTGTCGGGTTCCGGGAGTACAGTACAACACAGAGAAACTTATTCCCCTCTACAGTACAACACAGAGAAACTTATTCCCCTCTACAGTACAACACAGAGAAACTTATTCCCCTCTACAGTACAACACAGAGAAACTTATTCCCCTCTACAGTACAACACAGAGAAACTTATTCCCCTCTACAGTACAACACAGAGAAACTTATTCCCCTCTACAGTACAACACAGAGAAACTTATTCCCCTCTACAGTACAACACAGAGAAACTTATTCCCCTCTACAGTACAACACAGAGAAAACTTATTCCCCTCTACAGTACAACACAGAGAAACTTATTCCCCTCTACAGTACAACACAGAGAAACTTATTCCCCTCTACAGTACAACACAGAGAAACTTATTCCCCTCTACAGTACAACACAGAGAAACTTATTCCCCTCTACAGTACAACACAGAGAAACTTATTCCCCTCTACAGTACAACACAGAGAAACTTATTCCCCTCTACAGTACAACACAGAGAAACTTATTCCCCTCTACAGTACAACACAGAGAAACTTATTCCCCTCTACAGTACAACACAGAGAAACTTATTCCCCTCTACAGTACAACACAGAGAAACTTATTCCCCTCTACAGTACAACACAGAGAAACTTATTCCCCTCTACAGTACAACACAGAGAAACTTATTCCCCTCTACAGTACAACACAGAGAAACTTATTCCCCTCTACAGTACAACACAGAGAAACTTATTCCCCTCTACAGTACAACACAGAGAAACTTATTCCCCTCTACAGTACAACACAGAGAAACTTATTCCCCTCTACAGTACAACACAGAGAAACTTATTCCCCTCTACAGTACAACACAGAGAAACTTATTCCCCTCTACAGTACAACACAGAGAAACTTATTCCCCTCTACAGTACAACACAGAGAACTTATTCCCCTCTACAGTACAACACAGAGAAACTTAGTCCCCTCTACAGTACAACACAGAGAAACTTATTCCCCTCTACAGTACAACACAGAGAAACTTATTCCCCTCTACAGTACAACACAGAGAAACTTATTCCCCTCTACAGTACAACACAGAGAAACTTATTCCCCTCTACAGTACAACACAGAGAAACTTATTCCCCTCTACAGTACAACACAGAGAACCTTATTCCCCTCTACAGTACAACACAGAGAACCTTATTCCCCTCTACAGTACAACACAGAGAACCTTATTCCCCTCTACAGTACAACACAGAGAACCTTATTCCCCTCTACAGTACAACACAGAGAAACTTATTCCCCTCTACAGTACAACACAGAGAACCTTATTCCCCTCTACAGTACAACACAGAGAACCTTATTCCCCTCTACAGTACAACACAGAGAACCTTATTCCCCTCTACAGTACAACACAGAGAAACTTATTCCCCTCTACAGTACAACACAGAGAAACTTATTCCCCTCTACAGTACAACACAGAGAAACTTATTCCCCTCTACAGTACAACACAGAGAAACTTATTCCCCTCTACAGTACAACACAGAGAAACTTATTCCCCTCTACAGTACAACACAGAGAAACTTATTCCCCTCTACAGTACAACACAGAGAAACTTATTCCCCTCTACAGTACAACACAGAGAAACTTATTCCCCTCTACAGTACAACACAGAGAAACTTATTCCCCTCTACAGTACAACACAGAGAACCTTATTCCCCTCTACAGTACAACACAGAGAACCTTATTCCCCTCTACAGTACAACACAGAGAACCTTATTCCCCTCTACAGTACAACACAGAGAACCTTATTCCCCTCTACAGTACAACACAGAGAACCTTATTCCCCTCTACAGTACAACACAGAGAACCTTATTCCCCTCTACAGTACAACACAGAGAACCTTATTCCCCTCTACAGTACAACACAGAGAAACTTATTCCCCTCTACAGTACAACACAGAGAACCTTATTCCCCTCTACAGTACAACACAGAGAACCTTATTCCCCTCTACAGTACAACACAGAGAACCTTATTCCCCTCTACAGTACAACACAGAGAACCTTATTCCCCTCTACAGTACAACACAGAGAACCTTATTCCCCTACTACAAAAGAAATTACAACACAGAGAAACTTATTCCCCTCTACAGTACAACACAGAGAACCTTATCCCCCTCTACAGTACAACACAGAGAACCTTATTCCCCTCTACAGTACAACACAGAGAACCTTATTCCCCTCTACAGTACAACACAGAGAACCTTATTCCCCTCTACAGTACAACACAGAGAACCTTATTCCCCTCTACAGTACAACACAGAGAAACTTATTCCCCTCTACAGTACAACACAGAGAAACTTATTCCCCTCTACAGTACAACACAGAGAAACTTATTCCCCTCTACAGTACAACACAGAGAACCTTATTCCCCTCTACAGTACAACACAGAGAAAGTTATTCCCCTCTACAGTACAACACAGAGAAACTTATTCCCCTCTACAGTACAACACAGAGAAAGTTATTCCCCTCTACAGTACAACACAGAGAAACTTATTCCCCTCTACAGTACAACACAGAGAAACTTATTCCCCTCTACAGTACAACACAGAGAAAGTTATTCCCCTCTACAGTACAACACAGAGAAAGTTATTCCCCTCTACAGTACAACACAGAGAAAGTTATTCCCCTCTACAGTACAACACAGAGAAAGTTATTCCCCTCTACAGTACAACACAGAGAAACTTATTCCCCTCTACAGTACAACACAGAGAAACTTATTCCCCTCTACAGTACAACACAGAGAAAGTTATTCCCCTCTACAGTACAACACAGAGAAACTTATTCCCCTCTACAGTACAACACAGAGAAACTTATTCCCCTCTACAGTACAACACAGAGAAAGTATTCCCCTCTACAGTACAACACAGAGAAAGTTATTCCCCTCTACAGTACAACACAGAGAAACGTATTCCCCTCTACAGTACAACACAGAGAAACTTATTCCCCTCTACAGTACAACACAGAGAAACGTATTCCCCTCTACAGTACAACACAGAGAAACTTATTCCCCTCTACAGTACAACACAGATAAACTTATTCCCCTCTACAGTACAACACAGAGAAAGTTATTCCCCTCTACAGTACAACACAGAGAACCTTATTCCCCTCTACAGTACAACACAGAGAAACTTATTCCCCTCTACAGTACAACACAGAGAAACTTATTCCCCTCTACAGTACAACACAGAGAAACTTCACAAAAAGCCTATTCCCCTCTACAGCCATACCTCAGTACATCTGAGTGGAACTTTTTATCAAGACAAACAAATACACACTAACATAAACATGCACACTCACACACAGTAGTGGTGCTCCTGGGCAGCAGAGTAAAGAGAGAGCTAGTACTGTACCACAGACAAAACAGGAAACTAGAAGAGACGGAGGGAGAAAAAGAAAAGCAGAGAAAAAGAGAGGGGAGAACAAGGAAACCACACACAGTACACACTACGAGGGAGGCAGAACCGCAAACTCACCGTGTGTGTTGTCCCGTGCTGAAGAGCAGCCCCCTAGTGCGAGCCAGTCCAGTCACCGAGGAACCCCACGGCCCCTCCCACCTCACCCTGTCATGTGACACTGGACCACAGGCATGCCACACCCCCCTCTCACTCACACCACCCTCCCCTCAACATGAAACATCTTCAGAGAGAGAGGGTAAACGCTTCTCATGCTTCCCATCTGAAACAGTTGGTAAGAGTTTGTGCATACAGTATCAGTCAAAAAAACACACCTATTCATTCCAGGATTTTTATTTATTTGTTTCTATTTTCTACATTGTAGAATAATAGTGAAGTCATCAAAACTATGAAATAACACACATGGAATCATGTAGTAACCAAAAAGTGTTCAACAAATTAAAGTATATTTTACAATTTGAGATTCTTCAAAGTAACCACCCTTTGCCTTGATGACAGCTTTGCACACACTTGGCATTCTCTCAACCAGCTTCATGAAGTATTCACCTGGAATGAATTTCAATTAACAGGTGTGCCTTTTCAAAAGTTCATTTGTGGAATTGTTTTCCTTCTTAATGTGTTTGAGCCGATCAGTTGTGTTGTGACAAGGTAGGGGTGGTATACAGAAGATAGCCCTATTTGGTAAAAGACCAAGTCCATATTATGGCAAGAACAGCTCAAATAAGCAAAGTGAAACGACAGCCCATCATTACTTTAAGACATGAAGGTCAGTCAATGTAGAACATTTCAAGAACTTCAAAAGCTTCTTTAAGTGCAGTTGCAAAAACCATCAAGTGCTATGATGAAACTGGCTCTCATGAGGACCGAATAAATGCTTCACAGTTCAAGTAACAGACACATCTCAACATCAACTGTTCAGATGAGACTGCATGAATCAGGCCTTCATGGTCAAATTGAAACCACTACTAAAGGACATCAATAAGAAGAAGACTTGCTTGGGCCAAGAAACATAAGCAATGGACATTAGACCAGTGGAAATCTGTCCTAATCTGTCTAATGACTCCAAAATTAAGATTTTTGGTTCTACCCGCCAAGTCTCTGAGATGCAGAGTAGGTGAACGGATGATCCCCGCATGTGTGGTTCCCACTGTGAAGCATGGAGGAGGTGGTGTGGGGGTGCTTTGATGGTGACACTATCAGTGAAATATTTAGAATTCAAGGCACACTTAACCAGCATGGCTACGGCCTCCCAAGTGGCGCAGTGGTCTAAGGCACTGCATCGCTGTGCCACTAGAGATTCTGGGTTCGAGTCCAGGCTCTGTCGCAGCCGGCCATGACCGGGAGGCCCCTGGGGCGGCGCACAATTGGCCCAGCGTCGTCCGGGTTAGGGAGGGTTTGGCCAGCAGGGATGTCCTTGTTTCATTGCGCACTAGCGACTCCTGTGGCGGGCCGGGCGCAGTGCACGCTGACAGGGTCGCCAGGTGTACGGTGTTTCCTCCGACACATTGGTGCGGCTGGCTTCCAGGTTGATGGGCATTGTGTCAAGAAGCAGTGCGGCTTGGCTTGGTTGGGTTGTGTTGTGTTTCGGAGGACGCATGGCTCTCGACCTTCGCCTCTCCCGAGTCCGTACGAGACAAGACTAACTACTACCAATTGGATACCACGAAACTGGGGAGAAAAAAGGGGTGAAAAATACAAAAAAAACCTCAAAAAACAGCATGGCTACCACAGCATTCTGCAGTGATACACTATCCCATCTGGTTTGCACTTAGTGGGACTATCATTTGTTTTCAAGAGGACAATGAGCCAACACACCACCAAGCTGTGTAAGAGCTATTTGACCAAGAAGGAGAGTGATTGAGTGCTGCATCAGATGACCTGGCCTCCACAACCACCCGACCTCAACCCAATTGAGATGGTTTGGGATGAGTTGGACCGCAGAGTGAAGGAAAAGTGCTCAGCATATGTGGGAACTCCTTCAAGACTGTTGGAAAAGCATTCCAGGTGAAGCTGGTTGAGAGAATGCCAAGAGTGTGCAAAGCTGTCGTCAAGACAAAGGGTGGCTACTTTGAAGAATCTCAAATATATGTTTAACACTTTTTGGGTTACAACATGATTCCATATGTGTCATTTCATAGTTTTGATGTCTTCACTATTATTCTACAATGTAGAAAATAGTAAAAATAAAGAAAAACCCTTGAATGAGTAGGTGTGTCCAAACTTTTGACTGGTACTGTATATTATGATGACATTTTGTGACGTTTTTGTTGATTTTGGTCTTTGGCAAGGGTTTATTCTGCTGTTCGTGCACACAATATTATCTCAAGGAAGCTGAAGGTCGTGAGCCGAAATCTACGCACATTCGTCGGTTATTGGTCAATAGTAGGGATTCTTCAACTAAGTGTTTGTCATTCAACGCTAGACGACTCGTTTTCATGTTTAAAAAAATTACTTCAGAAATACTGCACCAAACATCTTAGTTAGATGTACAAATGCGCAACAAAAATCTACATCTGAGTTCTTACATTAATTCTGACCATTTTGAGGAAGTATATACTGGCTACGGCATCTCAAGATGGACAAACAGTACTATTGCCACTTTTTTCTTGTTTGTTTTTCAAGCAAAGTTCTTCTAAGGGAGTATGAGAGCACACTCATTCTTAAGGCTTCCACATGCTTCGGTTCGGCTGGCGTCTAGCCATTTCTGTGTGTGTGTGTGTGTGTGTGTGTGTGTGTGTGTGTGTGTGTGTGTGTGTGTGTGTGTGTGTGTGTGTAGACACACCGTCCCTGCCCCTCTACCCCTCATCCTTCCCTTCCCCCTAGCCTCTGGCCTCAGGTTTGAGAGAAGCCAGCCTGTCCATCCCCCTGGTCCTCCTGTCTGTCCCTGATTTACAACCCTCCAATGACCTGCTTCAACCCTTTGTTCCTGGAATTCACAGGATCCCAATCATTCCACAACACATACCAGAGGACTAGCGGGACCAAATAAACATGACATGTGTTTACTTGCTATTGTGGGAGCTACATCCAACAATGGATGAGGAGGATTGAGAAGTAGGTTAAATATTTAATACTGAAAATGTGTAGCAGGTTTAAGTGTTGCAACACTGTCCATACCTGAGAAAGGGATAACATCTTGTAATTCTTTTTGACCACAATTTTACCACCATAGCCCCATCTCTCAGCTTTATGGCATTAACAAACCACTGTGGGGCTGCTGTTCGGCTGAAACAAACATTCAGGAGTGTGCCTTTAATTCTGGATCATTAAAGATTAAAGGAGAGTTGCTCCCTTTAAATCCCAGTTCTACAGTGGTTCTAGTTTCTACTGCAGTGGTTCTAGTTTCTACTGCAGTGGTTCTAGTTTCTACTGCAGTGGTTCTAGTTTCTACTGCAGTGGTGTACATACTGCTCCAGGGAGAGGCATGTCTCAATAGGTTCTTTGATACAACTGGTTGTCTGTGATTAAAGAGCGAAGAAAACAGCTGTGTTTCTGGCCACACAGGAAGTGAAATTATATACCTACCAGGGGCTAAAGCACCAACTGTCTAACACACACACACGCAATCCATCACCTGAGTTTTTTTTTGGGGGGGGGGAGGGGTGAAAGCGATCACGTTTTCACATTTAACCAAATACCTCATTCGTTTTTACAGCAACTACTGTTTCTGGATGGATGGCTTTATTTGGTTTCATTCATCACAAACCTTGCTGGTCTAGTGAAATGATTGAGTCTGTACTTTTTGAAAAGTCTTAGGGTAATTTATGTAAGAAGCTGAATGTTTTCTCTGAACAGGAGGAGAAAGTGAGCAACTGGAAAAAGTAACCTTGGACAGATGACCAAAATCTCCCCCAAAAATGCCATGGTTGTAGATTCATGACAGGTCCCAGTTTATGTCCAACCCTCACACACCAGCCCTGAAGAACCCACATCCACCTAACTATTAGACTGCGTGCCAAATGGCACCCAATTCCCATAGGGCTCTGGTCAAAAGTAGTGCACTACATAGGGAATAAGGTGCCATTAGGGAGGCAGATTTACACAGTGCCTTACTCTAGCCTAATACTCCCTCAACATACACCCTCAGCACACATCCAGCCAGCTCCCCACTTCCTGCTCAGGGTCAGAGGGGTGATCATGTATCAACATCAACTGGGAGTAAAAATAAATCCTGGGTGCATTTAGTCCGTTTTACAATGCTTATAAGAAGCCCTGAATTCTCTAACTACAGGCGCCCTATTTCAAAGCCCTGTATTGTGTGCGTGTGTATAAAAATCAGTAAATGCAGAGAAACTATGTTTAAAGAGGGGACCGCTAAGTAGATAAACCGTCAGAGTTCTGTGGTTTTCGGAGCACAAGATTGACTTCATCACAGCGTTGCTGTCTTTTCTGAGAGTTTTAGAGCCACCCATTCGCTGAAGCATTCCCAGCTGTGTTGCTAAGCGCTGTGCCAGATTGATCTGGTCAGTACCAGGGTAGTGTAGACTGAGCATGTGCAGATTGAAGATGCCTCCGTAACCAGAGCCCCTGGGTTCCTCCAACACAACAGTAACTCTCATCACTATCCCTTAGACAGGACAAGTCAAAGAGGGAGAGAGCACTATCCAACTTTTACAGGATAACAAAAGCGCTGTGGAAGGATAACAGCTTTTTTTAATATGTTCTTTAGAGTGTCTCCAACTATTTCTTCTGGTTTTCTGATACAGCGATAGAAGAAGAGAGAGAGAGTACTGGAGCAAGAGGGAGAGAGAGAGAGTACTGGAGCAAGAGGGAGAGAGAGAGAGTACTGGAGCAAGAGGGAGAGAGAGAGTACTGGAGCAAGAGTGAGAGAGTACTGGAGCAAGAGGGAGAGAGTACTGGAGCAAGAGGGAGAGAGAGAGAGTACTGGAGCAAGAGGGAGAGAGAGAGAGTACTGGAGCAAGAGGGAGAGAGAGAGAGTACTGGAGCAAGACGGAGAGAGAGAGTACTGGAGCAAGACGGAGAGAGAGAGTACTGGAGCAAGACGGAGAGAGAGAGTACTGGAGCAAGAGGGAGAGAGAGAGTACTGGAGCAAGAGGGAGAGAGAGAGTACTGGAGCAAGAGGGAGAGAGAGAGTACTGGAGCAAGAGGGAGAGAGAGTACTGGAGCAAGAGGGAGAGAGAGTACTAGAGCAAGAGGGAGAGAGAGTACTGGAGCAAGAGGGAGAGAGAGTACTGGAGCAAGAGGGAGAGAGAGTACTGGAGCAAGAGGGAGAGAGAGTACTGGAGCAAGAGGGAGAGAGAGTACTGGAGCAAGAGGGAGAGAGAGTACTGGAGCAAGAGGGAGAGAGAGTACTGGAGCAAGAGGGAGAGAGAGTACTGGAGCAAGAGGGAGAGAGAGTACTGGAGCAAGAGGGAGAGAGAGTACTGGAGCAAGAGGGAGAGAGAGTACTAGAGCAAGAGGGAGAGAGAGTACTGGAGCAAGAGGGAGAGAGAGTACTGGAGCAAGAGGGAGAGAGAGTACTAGAGCAAGAGGGAGAGAGAGTACTGGAGCAAGAGGGAGAGAGAGTACTAGAGCAAGAGGGAGAGAGAGTACTGGAGCAAGAGGGAGAGAGAGTACTGGAGCAAGAGGGAGAGAGAGTACTGGAGCAAGAGGGAGAGAGAGTACTGGAGCAAGAGGGAGAGAGAGTACTGGAACAAGAGGGAGAGAGAGTACTGGAGCAAGAGGGAGAGAGAGTACTGGAGCAAGAGGGAGAGAGAGTACTGGAGCAAGAGGGAGAGAGAGTACTGGAGCAAGAGGGAGAGAGAGTACTGGAGCAAGAGAGTTTTCTTCCCTCCCTGTCAGCCCAGAGGCCTTACTTTAGGTAAACATGGTAACCTGCCATCAGTGTCTGTTCCCTTTTTCCACTGAATTACAGAAAGAGTTTTGACTTGGCTCTAATGAAGACCATTTACTAGGCAGAGTCGCGCACACACACACACACACACACACACACACACACACACACACACACACACACACACACACACACACACACACACACACACACACACACACACACACACACACACACACACACACACACACGAGTACTTACAAAACTCAGTGTGTCCTTGTCTTGTTTTCCAGTGGAGCTGCTCAGTGTTGTCCTGCTGTAAAGTTCTGAGAAGACTGAATCTTAAAGACAAAATGTTGTACTGTACAACCCTCCCCTCACTTCTCGAAGTCTAGCTTTCCACTCAAAACTTGGCCCCTCTTTTCAGGCTTGTCTCTTTTTCATTCCTCTGTTCTCTCTCCCTCCATCTCATCTCTCCATAGCTGAGCATCTAGCAGGGGTCCCTGGGGCCCAGAGGACTGTGGAAGGATTGGCTCTATTCTGTACATTACTACACCCTCAACATTGATAACACACTGTATTTCTGCAGTGGGAACAAGGCTAACGCACTGCTCATCCACCCCCCACCACCATTCCTCCACCAACCTCCCCATAGATTCATGAGTCCCTAATTCATCCCAGCCAAGCCTACTGAAGTCAGAGTCACTAAATATCAAACCAGCCATATCCTAACCAAACCTGGTCCAAGATCTGTTTGTGCAGTCTCGTCTACTTCAAAGGCCATAGTTGGCAAGACAGCACAAACTGATCTGGTACCAGGCTAGCTGTATCCTACCTGAAAGCAGAGATGTCAGCAGAGAGGCCCATCTGAAGGACATAGTAGAGGGACATCATCTTATTGTATGATCAGACATTGAATGACACGTGTTTTTCTCATTAGCAAAAACTGCATCACAAAATAAGTCCAACAGTCTCTCCTAAACATCGTTGACTCCAAACTGACTGAACACAGAGTGATGCCAGAGCTAAAGCCAACCATAATTTGTTTGATCGGCACAACTTGGCTCGTGCCTTTAGTATCGACTCCATTTGAGTGGCTGCCCTGCGGAGAACATGGGCTTTCCAAGATAAAAGATCTTCGTTTGACGGAGACGCAATGCCAGAAACCCAATAGCAGGGGCCCTGTGGGCTGATGTTACTGGGCTAGATGGAGCCAAGATGGAGACGGGTCTTGGCAGGGACAGTGGAGAGCTGCTTGGCTGACCTCCCCATGCGTGTGCTGCAGCGGGGCTTTCAGACCATAGAAACACAATGTATAGATTGAAGAAACATGGCATTTTCAGTGTTTCAAATCACATTTGGTTTGTTCAACTATGGTTCCAATCAGAAATGTTCAGCCAAATATCAGATTACATGCATTTCATTACCGGTGACTGAATTTCAAACAAATGTTCTGCAATCATTCACATAGCTGAAATACACAGAGAGCAGAGAGGAACAGTGCCATATCATAGAAGTAGGAAACCAGTTCCAAACCATTTCTCCAGTCTGTGTAGGTGGGATGTACAGACAGCGAGGAGAGGAGTGTGAGAAAGAGAACAAAGTGAATCGCCTGATTGAGGTGTGTGTGTGTGTGTGTGTGTGTGTGTGTGTGTGTGTGTGTGTGTGTGTGTGTGTGTGTGTGTGTGTGTGTGTGTGTGTGTGTGTGTGTGTGTGTGTGTTTGTGGAGAGAGATTGAGAGGAGAAAAGGACCGACGTGAATAGCCAGCTTGTGTCCCACAGGTTTCCAGACTGAAGGCTGAGAATTCAGTGGGCCGCCTCAGGAGGACGGAGAGAGAAGGAGAAGACCGAGAGACCAAACAGGACCACTATTGTTCCCATACAGTATACGGGGAAACCCAAAATAAGGGCATGTGAAGGCCGAATCACGCACATTTTAGTGGGAAAAGCAGTTCTGTCGAGTCATGTCTGCATTGTAGTCATTCTACACCTTCACTACATTCTAATAATCCCTTTCGAAGAGAAAAGTCAAGTTCAAATGTTGGGCCCGTAAGTGTCTGAGTATAAGTGCTGATCTAGCATCAGTTTTGAGTTTTAGATGATAATGAATAAGGTTGGAGAGTTTCTAGAAACCTCTAGGCCTACGTTAGAAAGTATAAAGTGTAGTGTACAGTGGGAACAGAATCAGCTAATGCCCTCTATTGTCGTCAATGTGAAAGACGTGGGAGTTTAATTAACTACCAGAAATACAAAGCTTCCTGGGTTTCATTTTTAACTAAAACACTTATTTTACCTCAGCAGTATATCCTTCTGGGCCATCCTGTCAGAAAATACAAGAAAAGATAGGAAATCGTGTCTGTATGTATAGGGGTGTCATATGGGTGCAGAGCTCTGGGAAAGGAGGAAGTACTTCCTCTAACATGCTGATATAAACCCAGCAGAGCACTACAGTGAATCATCCCATAGAGCTGAGTTAAGTAGAGCAGTCCATTGAACAATAATGAGATTAACTTGAATGGGAAGGTCTGTTCTAGTTACTCCAGACCTTACCTCACTGACTTTCCCTCTGCATAAAAACACTACTGCCTGGCTAAGGCTTGCTGCTGGTCCCAAACCATCTCTCCACACCTTTAGTCAAGTATGTATACATTACCAAAATAGTGGAAGTAAAGAACAACAAACTCAGATGCTAGGGACAAGAAACAAAACAAGAAACAAATACTGGGCCTCCTGAGTAGTGCAGCGGTCTGAGGCACTGCATCGCAGTTCTAGAGGCGTCACTACAGATCCGGGTTCGATCCCGGGCTGTGTTGCAGCTGGCCATGACCGGGAACCCATGAGGCGGCACACAATTGGCCCAGCGTCGTCCGGGTTAGGTGAGGGTTTGGCCAGCTAGAACGTCCTTGTCCTATCGCGCTCTAGCGACTCCTTGTGGCGCCGGGGCACATGCACTCTGACTTCAGTCGCCAGCCTTACGGTGTTTCCTCCGACACATTGGTGCGGATGGCTCTCAGGTTAAGCGAGTAGTGTGTCAAGAAGCAGTGCGGCTTGGCAGGGTTGTGTTTCGGAGGATGCATGGCTCTTGACTAGAGGTTGACCGATTAAAAAGCATGGCCGATTAATTAGGGCGATTTCAAGTTTTCATAACAATCGGTAATCGGCATTTTGGAATACCGATTATGGCCGATTACATTGCAATCCACGAGGAGACTGCGTGGCAGTCTGACCACCTGTTACGCGAGTGCAGCAAGGAGCCAAGGTAAGTTGCTAGCTAGCATTAAACTTATCTTATAAAAAACAATCAATCTTTACATAATTACTAGTCAATGCAGTGCCTGTTAATTTATTAACGAATCACAACCTACTTCGCCAAACGGGTGATGATTTAACAAAAATGCATTCGCTAAAAAAAAGCACGATCGTTGCACCAAATGTACCTAACAATAAACATCAATGCATTTCTTAAAATCAATACACAAGTATATATTTTTTTAACCTGCATATTTAGTTAAGAAATTCATGTTAGCAGGCAATATTAACTAGGGAAATCGTGTCACTTCTCTTGCGTTCAGTGCAAGCAGAGTCAGGGTATAAGCAGCCGTTTGGGCCGCCTGGCTCGTTGCGAACTGTGTGAAGACCATTTCTTCCTAACAAAAGACCGTAATTAATTTGCCAGAATTGTACATAATTATGACATAACATTGAAGGTTGTGCAATGTAACAGCAATATTTAGACTTAGGGTTGCCACCCGTTCGATAAAATATGGAACGGTTCAGTATTTCACTGAAATAATAAATATTTTGTTTTCGAAATGATAGTTTCCGGATTTGACCATATGAATGACCCAAGGCTCGTATTTCTGTGTGTTTATCTTATAATTAAGTCTATGATTTGATAGAGCAGTCTGACTGAGTGGTGGTAGGCAGCAGCAGCAGGCTTGTAAACGTTCATTCAAACAGCACTTTCCTGCGTTTGCCAGCAGCTCTTCGCAATGCTTGAAGCACAGAGCTGTTTATGACTTCAAGCCTATCAACTCCCGAGATTAGGCTGGCAATACTAAAGTGCCTATAAGAACATCCAATAGTCAAAGGTATATGAAATACAAATGGTATAGAGAGAAATAGTCCTATAATAACTACAATCTAAAACTTATTACCTGGGAATATTGAAGACTCATGTTAAAAGGAACCACCAGCTTTCATATGTTCTCATGTTCTGAGCAAGGAACTTAAACGTTAGCTTTTTTACATGGAACATATTGCACTTTTACTTTCTTCTCCAACACCGCATTTTTGCATTATTTAAACCAATTTGTACATGTTTCATTATTTATTTGAGACTAAATTTATTGTATTTTTGTATTATATTTAGTTAAAATAAAAGTGTTCATTCAGTATTGTTGTAATTGTCATTATTACAAATATATATACCATTTTTTTTAAAGGAAATAAAAAATAAAAAATAATTGGTATTGGCTTTTTTCGGGCCTCCAATAATCGGTATCGGCGTAGAAAAATCATAATCGGTTGACGTCTACTGTACTCTCGACCTTCGCATTTCCCAAGTCCGTACGGAAGTTGCAGCAATGGGACAAGACTGTGACTACCAATTGGATATCACGAAATTGGGAAGAAAAAGGGTTAAAAAGTATTATTATATAATAATCAATTGTAATAGAAAGGAAATCCCCACACCTTGCCCGTTTTCTCCTGTATTTCTATTAGCAACATAGATGAAGTATGTACTGTACAGTATATACATAGCCAGCACAGTCTAAAAAAAAGCCTGAGCTGGCACACACCCAGAGAAAATTATTTAGTGTAGAGGTGCTGACTAACGGAGAATAAACTGGAAACTATAAAAACAAAGAGTCCCACACACTCCATATCTATTACCTCTAGGTAATTTATTGGGTAAAAAAAAACAAAAAAACACCAACGTCTCGGCATCACTGTGCCTTCTTCTGGGCAGCACAGTGGTATAACAGATCCACAAGCTGATCAAATGTTTACTGACAAAGCAGATAGTGTAGGACATCCCCTATCCACTCTAAGATATCTATACAGTGGGATGGCAATATTGTGAGCTATCTTATTGCTATGACAACATCAAGACAACAGGGCTACGCTGCAATACGATCAGGACGTCCCTAGTGACACAAAGCTGGTGACATAAATGTAACAGGACATACGCCTTTGTCAAGTCATGTATACGAAGTGTAATGTAATCTCTTACAGACAGTGGGGAATACATGCCTAGTTACCCAAGTCTGGGAGAGATAACCATCTGTGGAAAATACCTACCTAGTTACCTGAATCTGGAAGAGATAAAGACCTGTGTGGAATACCTACCTAGTTACCTGAATCTAGAAGAGATAAAGACCTGTGTGGAATACCTACCTATTTACCTGAGTCTGGAAGAGATAAAGACCTGTGTGGAATACCTACCTAGTTACCTGAATCTAGAAGAGATAAAGACCTGTGTGGAATACCTACCTAGTTACCTGAATCTGGAAGAGATAAAGACCTGTGTGGAATAACTACCTAGTTACCTGAATCTAGAAGAGATAAAGACCTGTGTGGAATAACTACCTAGTTACCTGAATCGGGAAGAGATAAAGACCTGTGTGGAATACCTACCTAGTTACCTGAATCTAGAAGAGATAAAGACCTGTGTGGAATACCTACCTAGTTACCTGAATCTAGAAGAGATAAAGACCTGTGTGGAATACCTACCTAGTTACCTGAATCTAGAAAAGATAAAGACCTGTGTGGAATACCTACCTAGTTACCTGAGTCTGGAAGAGAACCACCTGTGTAACAGCATCTCCTACTGGTTATTGTTAGAGCTGCACCAATGGGATGCTGTTTTGTTGAGGTGTTCATGTCACTGGAGAAACCAACACGTACTGTATGTGGGGTGTGTATCAACAGTCTAAAGTGGAATTTTCTTCTCTACCAGTTTTCTTTGTCTGTGGCGATGCTATCTGTAGAAGTGTCTTCTTTTTCTGGGAGTGTTTAGGTTTTATTTATTTGCACCAAAGAAAACAAGTGAAATACATAAACCATACTAATAAAAAAATAAAAAACTGGTAAAAATGTTGTGCAGGTAAGGTTGGAAGCCCAAAAGGGCTTATATGAAAACCAGACCACCAAAAACAATACAAGTAAAACATTAATTGATCAAGCAGATAATCAAATGTGTTTTTTCTAAATTAGTATACTTTGTTTGTGTGTGAGTTAGGCTACATGGAGGGGATTACTGGGCTGTTTGGTTCATCAGGCAGACCCCTAGTCTACTACTGGGCTGTTTGGTTCATCAGGCTGATCCCTAGTCTACTACTGGGCGGTTTGGTTCATCATGCTGACCCCTAGTCTACTACTAGGTAGTTTGGTTCATCAGGCTGACCCCTGACCCCTAGTCTACTACTGGGTAGTTTGGTTCATCAGGCTGACCCCTAGTCTACTACGGGGTAGTTTGGGTCATCAGGCTGACCCCTAGTCTACTACTGGGTAGTTTGGTTCATCATGCTGACCCCTGACCCCTAGTCTACTACTGGGTAGTTTGGTTCATCAGGCTGACCCCTAGTCTACTACTGGGTAGTTTGGTTCATCAAGCTAACCCCTAGTCTACTACTGGGTAGTTTGGTTCATCAGGCTGACCCCTAGTCTACTACTGGGTAGTTTGGTTCATCAGGCTGACCCCTGACCCCTAGTCTACTACTGGGTAGTTTGGTTCATCAGGCTGACCCCTGACCCCTAGTCTACTACTGGGTAGTTTGGTTCATCAGGCTGACCCCTAGTCTACTACTGGGTAGTTTGGTTCATCAGGCTGACCCCTGACCCCTAGTCTACTACTGGGTAGTTTGGTTCATCAGGCTGACCCCTGACCCCTAGTCTACTACTGGGTAGTTTGGTTCATCATGCTGACCCCTAGTCTACTACTGGGTAGTTTGATTCATCAGGCTGACCCCTGGTCTACTACTGGGTAGTTTGGTTCATCATGCTGACCCCTAGTCTACTACTGGGTGGTTTGGTTCATCATGCTGACCCCTAGTCTACTACTGGGTGGTTTGGTTCATCAGGCTGACCCCTAGTCTACTACTGGGTAGTTTGGTTCATCAGGCTGACCCCTAGTCTACTACTGGGTAGTTTAGTTCATCAGGCTGACCCCTAGTCTACTACTGGGTAGTTTGGTTCATCAGGCTGACCCCTGACCCCTAGTCTACTACTGGGTAGTTTGGTTCATCAGGCTGACCCCTGACCCCTAGTCTACTACTGGGTAGTTTGGTTCATCAGGCTGACCCCTAGTCTACTACTGGGTAGTTTAGTTCATCAGGCTGACCCCTAGTCTACTACTGGGTAGTTTGGTTCATCAGGCTGACCCCTGACCCCTAGTCTACTACTGGGTAGTTTGGTTCATCAGGCTGACCCCTGACCCCTAGTCTACTACTGGGTAGTTTGGTTCATCATGCTGACCCCTAGTCTACTACTGGGTAGTTTGATTCATCAGGCTGACCCCTGGTCTACTACTGGGTAGTTTGGTTCATCATGCTGACCCCTAGTCTACTACTGGGTGGTTTGGTTCATCATGCTGACCCCTAGTCTACTACTGGGTGGTTTGGTTCATCATGCTGACCCCTAGTCTACTACTGGGTAGTTTGGTTCATCAGGCTGACCCCTGACCCCTAGTCTACTACTGGGCTGTTTGGTTCATCATGGAACTCCAGAGTATGGCACCTCTGTACCTGATAGCAAATTGACATGTGAGGTGAGGCAGTGGGGAGGGTAAAAGGTTATGGCAGTATCTTGTGTTGTATGCATGGATTTGGTATCAACCTGAGTCTCTATTCAGTCCCTTTTATCACGATTACTCAACTGAGAAACACAAATCAAAAAAACGTAGATATTTTGTGTGGCCAGAGGAATCAAAGACAGCTTTTCATTGCCGTCTTCTCTCTAAAGCCGGAACGGCACACACACACGACATAAACAACACACACACACAAACACACTTCCCATCTGTAAATTATTCATCACTGAAGACATTTCCGTGCCTTGTGACATGCACAAGTCCAGCTCCTCAGCCATCCCTTCTCCTTGCCATCAATAGCTCTTTATGTGGGAGAGAGGGAAACAAACACCATCTTAATAGGTTGTGACTGCAGCCTGAGAGAACGCTCCCCCAGTCAGCACATGACCCTGCTGCTCCCCTCAGGGAGATACTGAGTCACCCAGAACTATCACTAATTCTGATCAGAAATCACCCCACTAGCATCAAGCTAATCGTCATCAAAATGACTTCACGGTGTTAGCATAGCCTGAAGCTAATTCCCATGATAAGTAACGATTGTACTATTCTGTACTACTCACATTAGCCTGGAGGCTAACTTTGATCAGCAGCTAAAGCTCTCCTCGCTTAAAGGGTCAATCTGCAGTTGCTACATATATTTTTTTACTTTATGATATGCACCCATTTATTCTTGAACTGTCGTAACCTATCAGAACCCAAAATATAAGCTTGTGCTTGTCCACTGTATAGCCTCAAAACATGGTTAAAACTTTGATATCATGAATGGTCAGTCATTGAATCCGTAGCTCTTTTGATGAATTTCAGAGTGGTTATATTTCTCCAGCCCCATTCCTCAGCTTTTTACTGAAACATAGGCAGGGCGATCGCTTGTTATTGTTTCAATTACGATTGCCCCTTTAAGGTTAATTTTTAACATACAGACTAGCTAATTAAAATCGTTTCTACACAGCAGCATAATAGTGAGTCTGATCAATGTGTCATTAGAACTCACAAGGCTCCTGAGGGCTTTTGGCCCCGATGGCCTGACCTTTGCCCTTACAGGATGTCCATCATGTGACCAGAGAGGAATGTGAGTGGACCAAATAAATTAAAAGGACAGAAGTACTGCCCGGACTTATTCCTCTCGACAGGAATGTCCTCCTACTCGGCTGACACACAGGACACATACAGTATGTGGTGTGCGCGTACATACAGTACGTGGTGTGCGCGTACATACAGTACGTGGTGTGCGCGTACATACAGTACGTGGTGTGCGCGTACATACAGTACGTGGTGTGCGCGTACATACAGTACGTGGTGTGCGCGTACATACAGTATGTGGTGTGCGTGTACATACAGTATGTGGTGTGCGCGTGCACACAGACACACATCACCCTAGCAGACCTCTGACAATGAAAAGGCCTCACAACACAACAAGAGACTACAAGATTGCGGTCAGACTAATGATTTCTCTTTCTTTTTCTAAATGTCTATTTGCTGTGTGTCACCCTGCATGACCACATCTCACAGTGGAGGGCTAGCCTACCAACCAAGATCCTCACCAGTCCAGTCCAGTCCAGGGCTAACTAGTCATCCACAGAGCCCATCAGCATGTAATCAAGGCTATGCTCTACTTCCTAACTGGCTGTAAGGAACTCCTTGAATGGCTATTTTTTCTCAAAAAGACAGTGTTGTTCCAGAGCCATGTATGTAGATAGATATATCTATCTGTTCTGTTCTATAGCAGAGCTGTACATGTAGAAATATAGTCTATATGTGGCTCCTATCTGTTCTAGAACTAGTATTCCCACTCCATTCTCCCAATTCTTAGCTTCCATCACACAGCCTTAGAGAGCAAATTAAGCAACTCATGCTATAGAGAGGCTCCTATCTTCAACCAACAAAACATGAGTAAACACTTAAATGACTTCCTGTGGTCAGGGAAAGGTCACGCTACAGTAACGATAGGGGTTAGTGACATCAGAGAGGGGTTTACCGTCGTCCTGCCTTTGGGGTTAAGTCACCTTCTAATAGTCACCTAAGAAGTCACCTCGTTCCTTCACATTACGTTTCCCTCCCTCATCCGTCAAACAGAGCATTAGCAGCAACAAACACCCGACAATATGGTGCCAGTTAGTTGGTCTAACAGTTGACATTCCACAGATACACAGTGAGGTCAACAGAATAAACCAGGGTCGTATACATTAGAGCACAGCGTAGCAAAAGGTTTTGCAATGGAAAACAAAAATGAGCGTTTCTTATTGGTTCAGTCTGTTTTCTTCCATTTGGTGCCTAAAGAATACAAGCTAGTCCTTATGATTAGTACTACTGCACATAGACTTTATGTGTGTGGTTTTCTAAATACTTCCCTTGACACGCTCAGTAATACTGTCCTTAGGCTGTCAGCACTGGCTGCTTAACCCCACCTGAGAGGCAGTGTGTGTGTTTGTCTGTTTACTCTGGCTTGGTTCTGCTCAGTCCTTCAGCTGACAGCCAAGAGAAACTTGAACAAAGGTCCTACAACAGGAAACCAGAGGGACGGAGAGAGAGAGGGAAGGAGAAAGACAAAAGGAGAGCAAGAGAGAGGGAAGGAGAAAGACAAAAGGAGAGCAAGAGAGAGTATGTGTACAGGCTCACTGTGTAGTCACGTCCAAGCCAGGCATAGGCAGCTGTGTGTGTGTGTGTGTGCATGAGATCATTTCCTGTGGAAGCACCAGCTCTACAGAAATGTCTTCCAACATTTTACAGCAACACATTTCAAGGCTTTGATATCCAATTGAAAACGTTCAATCACATATTAAATGTAATGTTTCACATGTCCATGCAACACACTGACAATGAAGCATTTCACTATGGACCTTTAAAGTTATGACACCGTAAAGTCCACTGTAACGGAGCAGACGGACATTTGACACATATTGTACTTGCTGTTGAATTAAAATTGCCAATGGAATAAAATTGGCCATTGCAAATAGTTAACTATCAATGGAAGATTGCAAAAACAAATCCCTCTCTACCCATACACTACGTTAAAGCATTTTATTGCGGTAAATTAAACACACCTTAGCGTAACACTGTAATACATTTGACTACCTAGTGTTTAACACCACCCCCATAAAGGTACCTGTACCTTACCCCTGTAACAGTAGTCCATCTCTAGCACCTGTCCCCTAGGCCAGACACCCGTAATACATGTCACAGTGGCACATAGCGTGCGCACGTGCACACACACACACACACACACACACACACACACACACACACCTGAATTACTGTCCAACAGACAGGGTGGCCTGAGGCACCCAGGCAGGTTGGTCACACTCAAATAGAGAAGGGGCATGACGGAACCTACTGTCCCTGCAGGCCACACACACACACACACACACACACACACACACACACACACACACACACACACACACACACACACACACACACACACACACACACCAGGGGAAAGGAGAGAAGGTCCCACTGGACTGCCCTCTCACAGTGCTGTACACTGGGGGTACCAGAGGTAGAAGATATGGATGGAAACTCACTGATACTTCCCAAACATGTGTCTGAAAACACACTCCTCCTACACAGGGCTTAAACGTCTGAGTTCCCACCCATCCCACCATTGTGGAGGTTGAATTAGCTATGCTTGGCAGCATAGGTTGTCACTCAGACCATAGAGATACATTTATCAAATAAATCTAATGTCTAAAATGTCTAATGGTTTAATCATTCTGTTTCTCAGCCCTCTAACTATCTGACAGAGGGGGTACTAGTAGCCGACACGCCTCGTTCAGAGGAATGCTTTCACCCCTAGTTTACAATGACGGTCCTCTCATCACTACAGATTCATTTCTGGAATATGGGTTTAAACCATCGTCTTAGTCCCAAACACAATGTTAAAGCAGAGAAGTAAAATATGTAGTCAACCACAGCAGCAAACCCCTTCAACATGTAGTCAACCACAGCAGCTATCCCCTTCAACATGTAGTCAACCACAGCAGCAAGCCCCTTCAACATGTAGTCAACCACAGCAGCAAGCCCCTTCAACATGTAGTCAACCACAGCAGCAAGCCCCTTCAACATGTAGTCAACCACAGCAGCAAGCCCCTTCAACATGTAGTCAACCACAGCAGCTAACCCCTTCAACATGTAGTCAACCACAGCAGCAAGCCCCTTCAACATGTAGTCAAGCACAGCAGCAAGCCCCTTCAACATGTAGTCAAGCACAGCAGCAAGCCCCTTCAACATGTAGTCAAGCACAGCAGCAAGCCCCTTCAACATGTAGTCAACCACAGCAGCAAGCCCCTTCAACATGTAGTCAACCACAGCAGCAAGCCCCTTCAACATGTAGTCAACCACAGCAGCAAGCCCCTTCAACATGTAGTCAACCACAGCAGCAAGCCCCTTCAACATGTAGTCAACCACAGCAGCAAGCCCCTTCAACATGTAGTCAACCACAGCAGCTATCCCCTTCAACATGTAGTCAACCACAGCAGCTATCCCCTTCAACATGTAGTCAACCACAGCAGCAAGCCCCTTCAACATGTAGTCAACCATACCGACCCCCCTTTAACAGTATGTGTTTACTCTAAGCTGACTATAGGGGTCAAAGGTGAGTTTCCAGTTTATTCTCGCTCCCTAATAACATTTAGAGAAAACCAGGGATCCATTTCGCCCACATCTGCACACTTCTCCCTCGGCTCAACACCCCCTCTCACACGCTCACTACAGGAGGAACTTACCCCCTTTCCTATCAAAACAATCTTTGGGATTCTCTCTCTCAGTTCAAGGGGCTTTATTGGCATGGGAAACGTGTTTACATTGCCAAAGCAAGTGAAACAGATAATAAACAAAAACTCTCTTGCTTTCATTACCAGTCATGTCTGGGTTCTCTCCTCTCCTCATAATACCCCCAGAGGAAAATATTAGCCAATGATGCAGGTCAAAGGGTGATTCCTGGACTGGTTCCATCTTACTTCACCACCCACACACCACTAGTCCTCAGACCACCTTTCTCAAGATGTTCTTCCCTTCTTGTGATTAGAGGAAACTTTTACATCAGTAAAACATCTGATACTGATCGAAACTCAAGTAAAGACTTTGTGCTGTGATATTCAGTATGATAACCATGACGAATACTCAAACAGAACCAACACAAAATGCAGGACTTTCCCGGTTTGGAGCCATTCATTGGTCCCTAGGTGAAAACCCTGCCTACCTGGCGAGCTAAATCAAGTGTACCTATATATTACAGCCCTAGGAGGACACGGTAGATTGGCAGAAAGTTATTTCAGCCATCGGAGAGGCTGTTTGTAACAGTGATGAAACAGCCAATAAGGAGCAGTCAACAGAGAAGCAACAGCAGCGCGGCGGAAAAAGCTGGAAATTGAAGGGTTTCTATTTTTATGCTACACGTTTATGGACTCCAGATTTGGAATGTCACACCTACCAGCTGCCTGTGTCTCCCTTGGAGCAGACTACACAGACAGCATGAACACAACCACCATATAGGAGCTCCACTTACAATAACACCACCATACTGCCTCACAGGAGCTTCACAATAACACCACCATACTGCCTCACAGGAGCTTCACAATAACACCACCATACTGCCTCACAGGAGCTTCACAATAACACCACCATACTGCCTCACAGGGGCTTCGCAATAACACCACCATACTGCCTCACAGTGGCTTCACAATAACACCACCATACTGCCTCACAGGAGCTTCGCAATAACACCACCATACTGCCTCACAGGAGCTTCGCAATAACACCACCATACTGCCTCACAGGGGCTTCACAATAACACCACCAAATGTATCTAATATTCTGAATTCTGTTTTTGTAACTTTATTTTCATCATCAGTACAGTAAGGGTTCATAGCGGATGGAGTTACTATGGCATCACCCGGGTCTGTTCATAATAACAAATGATACTTCAGAACGGGGCACGAGGTCATCAGGTCAACGCCAAGTCTGACATCACACTTAAAGGGGCACTTCAACACTTTGAACCTCATATTTATTACCACATAACACAGTGGTACAGTATGTGCTGGAGATAATGAATGAGATTAAAAAGTGGTGAAGTGGCCCTTTAAACTTCCCCCACAATAACCTAAGACCTCTCCCACGAGGAGACAGGAATAAGTCAAGGCTACTTAGACCTTTAATGAGAGGTAGGCCTCATATAGGAAGCCTTCAAGCCCCCACAATGTCAACATTGCATCATCTGTACTCATACACTCATGACCTCACTCATACCTCCCTGACCCTTCAAGTTGAAACAGTCCCATCCTTTGAGGCTTTTGTGGTGGTTTTCTGGTGGTTTGAAAAAAGGCAAATCGGAAGCCGAAATAACATTCACGTCATTGCCCTTTTCATCTTTAAAACTGGATGGGCCGAAGGTTTGGTATGCCTGAATCATGAGTCATAGTTCTTAGTGCACAGTTCCTAGCCACAGTAGGATGACAGGTACTTTTCCCCAGAAACATCTAAAATTATGACACATGACTTAGGAAAAAGCACCACAGAATGTTCTTCTTTTACTTCAAGGCTTTGCTAACCATGGTTGCGTCCCAAGTGACACCCTACTATGTTAATTTGTGCACTACTTTTGAGCTGGGCCTATAGGGCTCGTCAAAACTACTGCACTTCATAGGGAATTAGGGTGCCATTTGGGACGCACACCAACCCTTCACACCACAGCATAATTCTACCATTAGTCACTGTGCTTCAAAGTTCAAACTAGAGCTGGGACTATAAACCACAAATGACTAACACCAACCACTTAGCGTGGGTATTTCACTAATATCGTTCATTACGATAAATAACGTATAACGTAGGGCCCTACTAGAGAAATGTGAAGTTTGAAATAAAATCAGTTTGCTAATATGGGTGATTAGTTTGATGGCTGTCCCATTAACAGTGGTAGTAGTTTAAAGGGATACTTCGGGATTGTATCTAGTTATCTAGTTCCCCAGAGTCACATGAATTCATGGACACCATTTTTATGCCTCTGTGTCCAATATAAAATAAGTTAGAGGTAGGTTTGCAAGAAAATACAGATACTCATAGACTTCCTGTCATTGTGCTAACACTAGTTAGCAATTGCGCTAGTGCTAGTTAGCAACTTCCATCAAACTACACGCAGAGACATAAAAATGGTATCCAGCATTCACCTGACTCTGGGGAAGTAGATTAAGGATCTCATTGCCAAAATCTCGAAGTCTACCTTGAAAGAGTCATTTAAAAAAGCAGTGGTTCACATTCATGTTATAAATGTATCTTTCAATTTATCATTATCCTATTCATTCAGTCAATTTAGGGCTGGGTGGTATACCGTATTTTACTATATACACACACCGGTAATGATGCACGGACCGGTTTGAGTTTCTTGACCTTCTGTAACAGTGTGTTTGGTTTGTTAAATGTGATACGCAACTCCTATGCGTATAATGTGTGTTTTTATAGTTTACTCCATTTGCTACTAGAGTCACAGTGGGGAAATTATAGTAAAAAGTGCAGAAATTGATGAAAATGCTAAAAAGTATTTTTGTTTGGAGTATAAATGGAGAAAGCCCCATTGAAATCACGTATAATGTATTTGTTGTCACCCTAGTGTCATGAATTACTCATAAAGCATATTTACAACTTGTATCATTCAAAAACCTAAAATAGCTTCAAATACCGTCAAAAATACTGTGATCTGATATTTTGGCCATATCACTCAACTCTAGTTCAAACCCCAAAAAGCTCAAGGCTAGGTCAGGTTAGACAGAGGAAAGGAAGGCTATCTATCACTCTGGTTTTGAATGATCCATCTTTACAGAAGGACTTTACTGCATGTCTACACAGGACATAGCTGAAGTATAGACCAGGAACTATAAAACACAACCACTACTTTACTGCATTCTTAACACCGGAGTCTACCCTGTAAAAACATCACTTCCAGGAATATCTGAAATGAAAACCAAGGGAGTACCACATCATGTATAGTTCAGTTTCACAATTCACAGCTATGTCACCCTCTGTCTGCTTCAATTCAGTCCTTCATGAGGGCCTGATGTAATGGTTAGAGTACACTAAACTTGGCTGGCTGGCTAGCTGACTGACTGGCTGGCTGGCTGAGCCCATTCTTACTGCTGGGCCTCAGCTGGGATCCTCATCATTACTCTGACCTATATTCCCAGTCAGACATCCAGACAGCACAGCAGCAAGAGCTCATGAGAAACCATCTGTAATGGTACTGTCACCTTGCAGAGTTAGGCTGCACTTTGTCTGACTATTCACATGTTAAATAAGACAGATTGTGTATCTAAACTGTCTTGAAAGGGTGTGAGCACTGAAAACAAATGCAATTGACCTTCTACAACACAAATGATTCTGATCAAATCAAAGGAATAACCCCTGAACTTTAAAAAGTGTGTACTTCCTACTTTCTATACATTCTCTCTCAGCACAGAGCAGTTGTGAAATACTGTCCACAGATAGAGAGAGCACACAGAGGTGAAATGAACAAGCATTAGAGACTAATGCATAGATGTGTCAGACATAGAATTAGATTGACTTACTCTCTATAGGTCTGACGACGGGTGTCTCGCTGACCGGGGGCTGTGTCCTCTCGCTCCTGGGCTCCACCAGGCTGGGCAGGGGGCCACTGGTCGCTGGGGGGTGGCTGTTGTTCTCCACCACCCTGACCGGAGGTGGTGCTGCCATCTCTGGCTGTCGGAAGACAGGCATCTCAGGTCTCCTGGAAGTAAGGCCCTCCACAGGACTGGCCGTGGTGGGGTCGGTCCTCCTCTGAGGGGGGTCAGGGATCCGGGTGGCTGAGGGAGGCTGGGAGTCCCCCCTCCTGGGTGCCCCGGGGGGCTCGTGGGGCCGAGAGAGGGAGATCTCTGCCCGTCTGTGTGCCGAGCTGGAGATGGTGGAGCTCTCTGGGACGACTCCGGCTCGAGAACCAAGGCTCTGGGCCTCCGGCCTCTTCAGGCCGAAGCGGGCGATACCCGGGCTGGGCGAGCTGTCAATCTGCTTGGACGACACCTCAATGGAGATCTCGGTCCGGCGGGTGGAGGCTGTATCCAGGGCACGACCGCCTACCACGCCCCCGGACAGCTCCATGCGTCTCAGGCTGGCTTTGGGAGAGCAGGGGTTGGAGTCAGAAGGTGAGGTTCTGGAGGGGTAGTCAGAGTTGCGGGAGGAGCCCAGGTCGTGGAAGCTTCGCTGGCTGGAGGTGGAGGAGCGGAGGTTGGTCCTACGGGACAGAGGGGAGGGGTTGATGGAGACTTCAGACTCCTCCATCTCAAACGACCTCTTTAGTGCTGGAAAAGAGAAGACATGTTGTGGTCAGTCAACTGATCAACACAGACGAATTGTGTTGCTTTGTAAATTAATCAAGTAATATAATGAATGGATTAATAAACATCAAGATATGCATCAGTATTTATCACAATTTCGTAATTTAGCCGAGTAGCCTACTGCTATAGCCTAACTAGGCGACCAAAATACAAGAGGGGAACGCGTTTCAGATTTTGATTCATCTCTTGGAAAAAAATGTAGGCCAACAATTTGATTTCTAAAGTGTTTGGGGAACACTATTCAAAAATCAAGTTGAAAACGGAATCACTGTGTCACATAAAACAAAAACCCTACGGAATCCCAATGAAACTAAAATATTAACAGGGAAAGTCCGTTCATTACCTGATTTAATACGCTTCACATATTTTTTCATCATTGCGATTTAGTATTCCTTCACTGAAAACGTGACTGACTCACAACAAACCGATGCGCACACTGTTCAAACAACCACGGAGCGCGCTACTGGTGTGTATTCATTACCTCTTATGACGGAAACCGTTTACGGGTTAAGAACCCAAATGGAAGCAAACGGAACGAAACATGGCGGGACCTACCAGAATTTGTCCAATAGAAACTCTAGGTTTCGTTGCAAAACTTTTGGAGTAAACGATTTCTGTTTGGAGTAAACGGTTTCTGTTGAATCGGCGTAATGAATACACCCCTGCGCTCGCCCTGCCCATAAATTGTGAGGAATCAGCAGGTATTTTTCAATAAAAAAATACTCTAATTCTGTTAAATTCTGCCCATTGAATAAAAACGCGGTTCTATCAACGAATAAAATAGATAAGCAGCAACAGGTTGGCTAACGGTGTGACCTTTATATATACCATCTATGAGTGTGACCTTTATATATACCATCTATGGGTGTGACCTTTATATATACCATCTATGGGTGTGACCTTTATATATACCATCTATGGGTGTGACCTTTATATATACCATCTATGAGTGTGACCTTTATATATACCATCTATGGGTGTGACCTTTATATATACCATCTATGAGTGTGACCTTTATATATACCATCTATGGGTGTGACCTTTATATATACCATCTATGGGTGTGACCTTTATATATACCATCTATGGGTGTGACCTTTATATATACCATCTATGAGTGTGACCTTTATATATACCATCTATGGGTGTGACCTTTATATATACCATCTATGAGTGTGACCTTTATATATACCATCTATGAGTGTGACCTTTATATATACCATCTATGAGTGTGGCCTTTATATATACCATCTATGAGTGTGACCTTTATATATACCATCTATGAGTGTGACCTTTATATATACCATCTATGGGTGTGACCTTTATATATACCATCTATGAGTGTGACCTTTATATATACCATCTATGGGTGTGACCTTTATATATACCATCTATGAGTGTGACCTTTATATATACCATCTATGAGTGTGACCTTTATATATACCATCTATGAGTGTGACCTTTATATATACCATCTATGAGTGTGACCTTTATATATACCATCTATGAGTGTGACCTTTATATATACCATCTATGAGTGTGACCTTTATATATACCATCTATGAGTGTGACCTTTATATATACCATCTATGAGTGTGACCTTTATATATACCATCTATGGTTACGTGACCCACTTACATTTATAGTAAAACCTGAAGCTGATTATAATGTATCTTTAGTCATTTCTTTAGTAATCTCTTTAGTAATTACATTTCTACAACAGAAGGACCAATATTAGTCTAGCCCAGCTCACTAGAAATAGTATCCTACACACTCTTCAGCATTTTGATTTCTAGTGAAATATCTTCACGCTTCAACTAAATGAAGCATCATCACACACCCAACCACCCCCATTTGCACACACACACACACACACACACACACACACACACACACACACACACACACACACACAGGGCTTTTGCCCAGACAGTTTCATGCTATAATCTTTATAAAATTATCCTTGAAAGCTAGCTATAGTCAGAGCATTCTAATGCTATTTAAGTGTCAGCCATGCCAAATTCTATTTATTATTCCATTAGCAAACACTGAGTTCTGCATATCAACAGGATGCCTTAACTAACCAAGATAGACAGGGGAGTTGGCTAAAGCACTGGCAGATCTGGAGCCAGGCAAGTAGTGCAATGAGTCCCAGGTAAAAAGATTTGGGACCTGGGGCTTATTGTTTCCAGTTGTTGTTGTTGTTATGTTTCTGTTGTGTTTCTAAGTTGGCCTTACAGCCGTACAGTCAGGGTTGGGTAGGTCTAAATGTAATCCGTTACAGTTACAAGTTACCTGTCCAAAAGTGGAATCAGTAAAGTAACTTTTGGATTACCCAAACTCGGTAATGTAATCTGATTACATTAAGTTACTTTTAGATTACTTACACCTTAAAATGCATTAGAAGAAGACAAACATGTACGTTACCAATTGAACGACATCTATTTCAGGATAAATCAATGTTAAAGTTTATATAGCTGGCCATATATGGATGTAAAATTTTACTTTATGGGTTTGTTTGTTATTATACTACATATAATAATATGATTAAATGATATCCTTACATTAAAAACCAAAGTCGATCAGTATAGATTAGCCACATTGTTTTACCAGAGCATAACCCCCAAACTAAGGACATATTAACCAGCCCTACTCTGTTGTTTATGATTTTGTTGTCATGGAGGACTGATTGGGTTCATTGATTCCAGTTGAAAAATAAATGCTGGCTTGTGGAATGGCATGCTTTGACCAATAATAATAAGTGATATCTGTATCGCCGTAGACTAAACCGCTGCTGTCATTCTTACCTCCAAGCGTTTATGCAAGTTGGATAATCTTTGGATGCCGACAGCAGTAGCACCATTGGAAGAGATAGCTTGAACTCTTTCTGCTCTTTTCCCGCAATCAAACACATTTGGTGTGTTGTCATAGTGGTCTCTGACTTGTGGTCAGACTCACTCAGGTGGAACAAACTTAATTGTTTTCAATGCTGATTTGAATATCATTGAGAAAACAGAGAAGTGTCAAAGATTTTCTTTCTGAATTTAAAAGTAATCCTCAAAGTAATCATCTACTTTTTCAAAAGTATCTGTAATCTGATTACAATAATTTTGCTGGTAATGTAACGGATTACAGTAACCGTTTTTGTAACCCCTTACATGTAACAGATTACATGTAATTAGTTACTCCCCAACCCTGCATACCATATGGGGTTCCATTGGTTTGGTGTCAGTTTGGGGGTTGCGACACCTGGCTAACCTCTGCTCTTCCAGACTAGGGCCCTGGAGCTCCCAAATAAACAACCCAGCCAGCGCCAGCATCTTCCCCACTCAGAAGGCCCCAAGCCAGGGAGCAGCATGGGGGTAATAGACCCCCTTATGGAGTTCACTATTTTCACACACTTGGTTCTTTTCATCAGGTTTTTGTGTGGTATTACTGAATAAAAGCCATGCTGGCTGCAGTTTAGGCAGGGCTACATCAAGATGTAAAGATGTGTGAGTAGATACATGACATATGCTGTACTATTGATGGTGTTTGACACAGAATTCTGGGTGTAATAGCTGAACTTGGCAACAGTTCAGAAATAGTTTAATTTCACTGAGGAAAGAGACCAAAATGAGGAGTAACTTTTTTCAGGATGCATTTTGGATATTTTTGTGATATAAAAAATGGTGTGTCTGCTTAAACAAGACTGAGTCTCACTGGCTCCTCTAAACTCCCTCTAACCTGCTGTACAGATACAGGAAATCTCAGCTGGTTGACGGTTATCGACAGATTGGCATTCCAGGTCTGTTAGCACTCCGGGCTCTCCAGGTACTTAGGACCCATGGTCCAGGACAATGGCTGGCTTTATCCCAGCGCTCCCTGGCTAATAGTGGTCCGCCCTGGGCATGCCAGCGAGGTGCGGCCAGGTGACTGATGGCCAACTGTTACAAACAGGGATTAGGTTTCCTCCCTGAGACAAGAAGAGGGATCTGGCCCACTGTCAGCAGGGCCGTGTTTACATTTACATTGTGGTCATTTAGCAGATGCTCTTATCCAGTGCATTAATTCAGCCAAGACAACCACATCACAATCACTGTAAGTAAAACTTTCCTCAAGCTATCAGCAAAATCAATGCTAATTAGTATTTGTTCATTAGGGCACAGCGTTAGAATATTTTTTGCAATGGGGAACAAATATGAGCGCTTCATATTGGACAAGTCTAGGTAGTCCCGCAATGTTTCAATCCGTTTTCTACCGTTTGGTGATTAATGAACTCAACCCAAGATTGTGGCCTGATGATGAGTGTGATAGAGAGTGCTGTGTTGGTAAGGCTGCATCTCAATAGTATAAAATGACCAAAGTCTCTCCATCTATTTTCCTCCATCTGCACTAACATTAAAGAACTGATATTTTGAAAGTGAGTTCCTGGAAAGAATCATCCCCCATATCCTGTTGAAAACCAGTTTGGGAAGCCAATAAGATGATCAATCACATAGTAGTACACCTGGGATCCGGAGGAGTGGGGATAACTAACCTGGTGCACCACATGAATAACAGCTTCCAGCCTATATTCATAAAGCGTCTTAGAGTAGAAACGCTGATCTAGAATCAGTTTAGCCTTTCACATTACAATGAATGTATGGGGGGTAACTGATCCTAGATCAGCACTCCTACTCGGAGACGCTTTATGAATACAAACCCAATGGTCTCAGCTGATCCATATAATTCTGACCAGCTTTGAGGAGAGACAGAGGCTGTCCTGATGTGCCTACAGTGTATTACAGTTCCCTGACAGCCATGCTAGTGGAAAAGGGATACCTAGTCAGTTGCACAACTGAACGCATTCAACTGAAATGTGTCTTTTGCATTTAATCCATCAGAGTGGTGCAGGGGGCTGCCTTAATCTACAGCCACGTCATCGGCACAGTTGTTGGGGGTTAACTGCCTTGCTCAAGGGTAGAACAGCAGATTTTTCCACCTTGCTGGCTCAGGGATTCAAACCAGTGAACTTTAGGTTACTGGCCCACCGCTCTTAACCCGCAAGGCTACCTGCCGCCCCGTGATAAGGAGAGTCATGCATCTGGATAGAGATAAGGACTAAGCCATGTGGCCCATGCTACAAACAGACATATACCAGATCTGCTACTACAGCTGACTAACCACCTGATGCTACGGCTGATCCTGCCTAACAGATCTAGACAAAACAGATCTAGACCAGTGATGTCACAAAGAACACTTTTGAGACAAAATGGCATGAACAAAATGGACCATGAAATTCCATCTACCTGTAGATATGGCTGATATAATGCTTTATGAGACATATAAAGCCGTTTAGATACAGTGATTCAACAGGAAATAAGGAAGAGACTAAAACAACATCCCTGATGAAGTCATACTTACATAGCAGAAATAACAGAAATTACTTGAAGCAAGGATGAATAGTTACAGTAGTTAGTCCCATAGAGATCCTATTAAATGATTAGCATTCTAATTCCTAATTCTATGGTTAGTCTTGTGTAGCCTCTTTCAGTCCACTTAACAGTAAAAAGAGGAATCATCTCAACTCAAAGAATATAGTAGATCCACAACACAAAAGTGCCATTTAAAGGGACACTTAACCACTTGTTAACCTCATATTCATTATCTCCAGCACCATACCAGGGTCTACATTTGTTGCGACAGTCTTCACAGTGTTGAGGATCCAGCCAACAGATATTGTGATTGATGTAATGACCAGTCTGGGTGTAGTGGTGTTAGGGGAGGACAAAAGAGAAGGGAGCTGTGTGTGTGTCGGATCTGTGATAAGAGAGGCACCAGCTGTCTGGAGGCCCTACAGACAGACAGGAGACACAGGCACTCTCAGCTGTGTGTGTGTGTGTGTGTGTGTGTGTGTGTGCACACACACATGCTTGTCTATGTGGCCCTCTCCCCCTGTGTAGTAAGGTAAACACTGAGGGGTTGGAGCCTGGCTCACTGAGGCTCTGACGCACATCTCAGCCACTGGCCCCTAAATCACTACTGTGTTATACTCACACAATACTGCAGGAGGGGAACTGTGAGAGAGAGAGAGAGAGAGAGAGAGAGAGAGAGAGAGAGAGAGAGAGAGAGAGAGAGAGAGAGAGAGAGAGAGAGAGAGAGAGGTCTGTGTATAGTATGTGTTTGCATGCCAGTGTGTGTGTGTGGTGCCTCCATGTCAGCTTGTCTGTGTGTTTCCCAGCTCAAGGACAAAGGTATGTGAAGCCTCAAAGAGTCTTTATCAGGAGCTGTACAGTATCAATGAGATAACAGTGATCACAAGCCTCCTAGCAACAGCTAGATAATTATAATGAGGACCAAATGTCAACTCTGGTCTTTATTTCATTCACCTCTTTACCTTCCTCTACCTCTCTCTACCTCTACCTCTACCTCTCTCTCTCTCTCCCCCAACTCCCCATCTCTCCCTCTCTCAATTCAATTCAATTTCTATTTAATTTAAGGGCTTTATTGCCATGGGAAACATATGCAAGCATTGCCAAAGCAAGTGAGGTAGATAATAAACAAAAGTGAAATAATAAATACAAATTAACAGTAAACATTACACTCACAAACGTTCCAAAATAATATTATGTGCAAATAGTTAAAGTACAAAAGGGAAAATAAATCAACATAAATATGGGTTGTATTTACAATGGTGTTTGTTCTTCACTGGTTGCCCTTTTCTTGTGGCAACAGGTCACAAATCTTGCTGCTGTGATGGCACACTGTGGTATTTCACCCAGTAGATATGGGAGTTTATCAAAATTGGATTTGTTTTCGAATTCTTTGTGGGTTTGTGTAATCTGAGGGAAATATGTGTCTCTAATATGGTCATACATTTGGCAGGAGGTTAGGAAGTACAGCTCAGTTTCCACCTCATCTTGTGGGCAGTGTGCACATAGCCTGTCTTCTCTTAATTATATATATATTTTATTTTTGTTTTCTCATGATTTGGTTGGGTCTAATATGTTGCTGTCCTGGGGCTCTGTGGGGTGTGCTTGTGTTTGTGAACAGAGCCCCAGGACCAGCTTGCTTGGGGGCTCTTCTCCAGGCTCATCTCTCTGTAGGTGATGGCTTTGTTATGGAAGGTTCTGGAATCACTTCCTTTTAGGTGGTTAGGTGATTAGGTGGTCTTTTCTGGATGTTGACAATTAGTGGGTTTCGGCCTAATTCTGCTCTGCTTGCATTATTTGGTGTTTTACGTTGTACACAGGATATTTTTGCAGAATTCTGCATGCAAAGTCTCAATTTGGTGTTTGTCCCATTTTGTGAATTCTTGGTTGGTGAGCGGACCCCAGACCTCACAACCATAAAGGGCAATGGGTTCTATAACTGATTCAAGTATTTTTAGCCAGATCCTAATTGGTATGAGAAGACTTTGCCTATGTTTGGGTTTGTTTGTCAATCTCTCTCTCTCTCTCTCTGATCCTCTCCCCACTCTTCTCTCTTAGCCTGTCTTAAAACTTGTTTCCAGGGCCTCCGAGTGGCACAGCGGTCTAAGGCACTGCAGTGCTTGAGGCGTCACTACAGATCTGGGTTTGATCCCGGGCTGTGTCGGAGCCGGCCACGGCCGGGAGACCCATGTGGCGTCACACAATTGGCCCAGCTTCGTCCGGGTTAGCGGAGGACTTGGCCGGCTGGGATGTCCTTGTCCCATCATGTTCTAGCGACTGCTGTGGCGGCCGGGGCGCATGCACGCTGACGTCGGTCATGTACATTGGTGCGGCTGGCTTCCAGGTTAAGCAAGCAGTGTGTCAAGAAGCAGTGCGGCTTGGCAGAGTCGTGTATTGGAGGACGCATGGCTCTCGAACTTCGCCTCTCCTGAGTCCGTACGGGAGTTGCAGCGATAGGACAAGACTAACTACCAATTGGATATCACGAAAAAGGGGTAAAAAAGTACAAAAAAAATAAATAATGACTTGTTTCCCAGACACACTAAGACAGTCGTGAAGATGGCACAACAAAGCCTATTTCCCCTCAGGAGACTGAAAAGATTTGGCATGGGTCCTCAGATCCTCAAAAGGTTCTACAGCTGCACCATCGAGAGCATCCTGACTAGTTGCATCACTGCCTGGTATGGCAACTGCTCGGCCTCCGACCGCAAGACACTACAGAGGGTAGTGCGTGTGGCCCAGTACATCACTGGGACCAAGCGTCTTGGCATCCAGGAACTCTATACCAGGCAGTGTCAAAGGCCCTAAAATTGTCAACGACTCCAGCCACCCTAGTCATGGACTGTTCTCTCTGTTTCCGCATGGCAAGCGGTACCGGAGCACCAAGTCTAGGTCCAAGAGGCTTCTAAACAGCTTCTACCCCCAAGCAATAAGACTCCTGAACAGCTATTTTTTACTTAACACTTTTTTTCCTTGAAACTTCTTAAAGCGTTGTTGGTTAAGGGCCTGTAAGTAAGCATTTCACTGTAAGGTCTACACCTGTTGTACTCGGTGCATGTAACAAATAACACTTGATTTGATAAAGGCACCCACCACGTGATCAGCTGATTGTCAGCCAGAAGGAACAGAAGAGTACAGTTAAAAGTCCTCATGACCAATGTGCTCCTCACAGTTTATTATAAATATTTAGGCAAATTCAGGGGGTCTGAATGATCAGTAGATGTTGCACAACATGCAGATTCTGATCTGTGATTGGCCAATTGTGCCCTTTTTACAGCTGAGAGTGTCAGAGAAGACAATGATGTGTGACCCTTGACCCTCAACAAAGTGGACAGGTCGGTGTGTGTAAGAACTCCTACTCTCAGCCTAGATCAGTACTGATCCTGATACCTGTTGAATTCACACAGGTTCCAGTGAAAAAAGTCCAACTCTTTCTATGAGACACATACACATAATAGAGAGCAAAATGAGGGCCTTAACCTCTCTCTCTCTCTCTCTCTCTCTCTCTCTCTCTCTCTCTCTCTCTCTCTCTCTCTCTCTCTCTCTCTCTCTCTCTCTCTCTCTCTCTCTCTCTCTCTCTCTCTCTCTCTCTCTCTCTCTCTCTCTCTTCCTATCCTCTCTCTCTCTCTCTCTCTCTCTCTCCTCTCTCTCTCTCTCTGCTTCTCTCTCTCTCTCTCTCTCTCTCTCTCTCTCTCTCTCTCTCTCTCCTCTCTCTCTCTCTCTCTCTCTCTCTCTCTCCTGATACCTGTTGAATTCACACAGGTTCCAGTGAAATAAGTCCAACTATTTCTATGAGACACATACACATAACAGAGAGGAAAATGAGGGCCTTAACCTCTCCTCTCTCTCCTTTCTCCTCCTCCAAAGAGCGGTAGCTGAAAACATACAAAAGCCTGCTATGTTCTCCCTGCCTGGGAGTGACCCCAGCAGTAGGTTCCAGTAGCCTCCAGCTACAACACACACAGCACGGTGGCAGAGGCAGGACACCTGTGTTAGCCGTGAGAGGTGAACTGATAGGGCAGATAAGGACGGAGACGGCTGGTGGGCCTTTCAGCTCCTGGCAGGGGACACTTCCTGTGCTGTCCTCCAATGGGGTTCTCTAATAGAGTGGGGTCAGGGAAGCTACTGTGCAGAACAATGACAGATTGGCACAAAATGTAATAGTTAAGTTGGGAAACCAGTATTTGAGTGGGCTTGCTTTGTAATGCATTGTGCAGGTCAGATTCAAAATGCCAGATGAAATGCCTTGGGAAGCAGTTGAAAAGATTGAGCAATCAATCACATTAACAATACGTTTTCAATGCCTTATCAATGCGTTTTTACTGGACATGATTGGTCATCCCATTAACGTGAATCATCACAGAGCACAAGGGTTTAATTCCACTTTGTGTCCTGAAAAGCTGTCTGATTAGACCGTCTCAGACACTGATCCTTCCTCCCTGTTGAAAACCACCCAGAATGTGTCGGATTCTGTAGCTCCCATACATTCTAACAATCCCCTCTAGATATGGGATGTTCAGAAGACATGTTTTAGGTTATATAACGTGCACTAACCAATTGAGGGGTATTTAGAAAAACAACCACAGCTAAATCACACTTTGTTTAATTCTGGATTTCTACAGTAATTGAAAGGCTTGATGTATGTCCCAAATGGCACCCTATTCCCTATGGGTCCCGGTCAAAAGTAGTGCACTAAATAGCAAATAGGAGGATGCCATATGGGATGCAACCTTGAATCTCTACATCTGGTCTAATTTCTGCCCTGCCTGTCAGAAACGGAGCCTATAAAAAGAGGTCGCCCCTTCATTTAGTTGTCATGGTAGCATTGGCTTGTACTGCAGGCTGAGGGAATACTTCCTGAGGGGAGGGGATAGCCCAAAGCATAACATAGCTAAGAACTGACTGTCATATGATGACAAAGTAACCACTTGTGTTATTCATATCAACCATTAGTGGAACACAAAATAAGTACTTAAAGAATGATCTAAGATCAGATTGTTTTACCTCCAATACTGACCTGAACCTTTAATGGCGATAAGAGTATATCTAACCCTGAATCAGTGGTTAAAGGCAACTTCTACTACATTGGCAGTGAGGAGAGGGTTAAAGCTGAGAGCAGGGCAGGCACTGAAGCTCCTCTCCTCCTTTGTAAAGAGAAGAGATGCCAGGCTGTGTGGATATCCTCTCCTCCTCTGTAAAGAGAAGAGGGGCCAGGCTGTGTGGATATCCTATCCTCCTTTGTAAAGAGAAGAGATGCCAGGCTGTGTGGATATCCTCTCCTCCTCTGTAAAGAGAAGAGGGGCCAGGCTGTGTGGATATCCTATCCTCCTCTGTAAAGAGAAGAGAGGCCAGGCTGTGTGGATATCCTCTCCTCCTCTGTAAAGAGAAGAGAGTCCAGGCTGTGTGGATATCCTCTCCTCCTCTGTAAAGAGAAGAGAGGCCATGCTGTGTGTGGATATCCACTCCTCTGTAAAGAGAAGAGACCAGGCTGTGTGGATATCCACTCCTCTGTAAAGAGAAGAGAGGCCAGGCTGTGTGGATATCCTATCCTCCTCTGTAAAGAGAAGAGATGCCAGGCTGTGTGGATATCCTCTCCTCCTCTGTAAAGAGAAGAGATGCCATGCTGTGTGGATATCCACTCCTCCTCTGTAAAGAGAAGAGATGCCAGGCTGTGTAGATATCCACTCCTCCTCTGTAAAGAGAAGAGATGCCAGGCTGTGTGGATATCCACTCCTCCTCTGTAAAGAGAAGAGATGCCAGGCTGTGTGGATATCCACTCCTCCTCTGTAAAGAGAAGAGATGCCAGGCTGTGTGGATATCCACTCCTCCTTTGTAAAGAGAAGAGAGGCCAGGTTGTGTAGATATCTACTCCTCCTCTGTAAAGAGAAGAGATGCCAGGCTGTGTGTGGATATCCTCTCCTCCTCTGTAAAGAGAAGAGAGGCCAGGCTGTGTGGATATCCACTCCTCCTCTGTAAAGAGAAGAGATGCCAGGCTGTGTGGATATCCACTCCTCCTCTGTAAAGAGAAGAGGGGCCAGGCTGTGTGTGGATATCCTCTCCTCCTCTGTAAAGAGAAGAGAGGCCAGGTTGTGTAGATATCTACTCCTCCTCTGTAAAGAGAAGAGATGCCAGGCTGTGTGGATATCCACTCCTCCTCTGTAAGAGAAGAGAGGCCAGGCTGTGTGGATATCCACTCCTCCTCTGTAAAGAGAAGAGATGCCAGGCTGTGTGGATATCCACTCTTCCTCTGTAAAGAGAAGAGAGGCCAGGCTGTGTGGATATCCACTCCTCCTCTGTAAAGAGAAGAGAGGCCAGGCTGTGTGGATATCCACTCCTCCTCTGTAAAGAGAAGAGAGGCCAGGCTGTGTGGATATCCACTCCTCCTCTGTAAAGAGAAGAGAGGCTAGGCTGTGTGTGGACATCCACTCCTCCTCTGTAAAGAGAAGAGAGTGTCACGCCCTGGCCATAGAGAGGGTTTTATTCTCTATTTTGGTTAGGCCAGGGTGTGACTAGGGTGGGCATTCTATGTCCTTTTTTCTATGTTTTGTATTTCTTTGTTTTGGCCAGGTATGGTTCTCAATCAGGGACAGCTGTATATCGTTGTCTCTGATTGGGAGCCATACTTAGGCAGCCTGTTTTCCTTTGGGTTTTGTGGGTGGTTACTTTCTGTTTAGTTCATGTTCCTGACAGAACTGTTTAGCTGGCATTCGTTTTGTTGAAAGTGTTCTATTAAAAGTTAATGATGAGCACTTACCACGCTGCGCCTTGGTCTACTCCTTTCGACGGCCGTTACAGAGGCCAGGCTGTGTGTGGATATCCACTCCTCCTCTGTCTACCCAAACAATTTCACCCACCACAGAAATCTGCTCTCTCTCTCTGGAATTTCCTCTCACTGCCTAAACGCCCTCAGAATGTAAAAGACAGTAAGAAAGAGAGAGAACGTAAAAGACAGAAAGAGTGTGTGTGTGTCTGCGTGGATGGGAACTACTTCACTCCACGGCTCTGGAGCAGTGGGACCTTGCCTGACCCCTCACCCTCCATGGATTCCTCTGCTCTATCGATCATGACATACATTCAGTCTGAAACTGGCAGCCTAGAGGTCGTTTGTGTGACTTCAAAATGTACAAATCAAATTCATCACCGATTGGATCGTCTCTAACAAATCTTACCAGTCAGAGTATCAAAGTGAATAACGTCATCATGTAGGCCGGCTCTGGCCCAACCACTCGGGTTTCTGGGACCAATCAGAACGTCCAGAAAGTGTTCTCATTCTAGAAATTGTAGTGGAAGGAAGCAAATCCAGACTCAGTGTAGAAAAAAGGTCAGTTTGGCTGGAGTGATGTAAATGGGTAGCCAGGCAAAGTGGGACCTACATTAAAGTTGAACTGTAGTTTGTTTACGAAGACTATTCCTAAATCATTGCTGTTCTCCTGAGGTGGCTGCCATCTTCAGCAGCAGTACTACAGGACATCAGAGCATAAGATCAACCTAAGAACAGCTTCAATAGAGCACAAACTCACATATTCAGACGTTGGTTGGCCCTCGCTTCATACTCGTCGCCAAACCCACTGGCTCCAGGTCATCTACAAGTCTCTGCTGGGTAAAGCCCCGCCTTATCTCAGCTCACTGGTCACCATAGCAGCACCCACCCGTAGCACGTGCTCAAGCATGTATATCTCACTGGTCACCCCCAAAGCCAATTCCTCCTTTGGCCACCTCTCCTTCTAGTTCTCTGCAGCCAATGAATGGAACGAACTGCAAAATCACTAAAGCTGGAGACTCATATCTCCCTCACTAGCTTTAAGCACCAGCTGTCAGAGCAGCTCACAGATCACTGCACCTGTACATAGCCCATCTGTAAATAGCCCATCCAATCTACCTCATCCTCATAATGCATTTATTTATCTTGCTCCTTTGCACCCCAGTATCTCTACTTGCACGTTCATCTTCTGCACATTCTACCATTCCAGTGTTTAATTGCTATATTGTAATTACTTCGCCACATAGCCTATTTATTGCCTTACCTCTCTTATCCTACCTCATTTGCACACACTGTATATAGACTTTTCTACTGTATTATTGACTGTATGTTTGTTTATTCCATGTGTAACTCTGTGTTGTTGTATGTGTCGCACTGCTTTGCTTTATCTTGGCCAGCTCACAGTTGTAAATGAGAGCTTGTTCTCAACTGGCCTACCTGGTTAAATAAAGGTTAAATAAATACAATAAATAAGTATAATACATTCTAATTCACAATGTCTGCCACTTAGCAGACATTTAAATCTAAAGCGACTTACAGTCATGCATGCAAACATTTTCGTATGGGTGGCCACAGCGGGAATCCAACCCACCACCAACTGAGTCACACCGGACCGCTTTTATCAAACAAAGCAGGACACACTAGTTTGAGTTGAGAACAGCTGAAGGCCCCAGTGGCCTGGTCAGTAGACCCAGGGTTGTGTCAGGATGAGGTCATAGCTGAGGTCATGTCTGAGGTCATCACCAGGCTGTGGGAGCACCCTGTCCTCTGAGTCTCCTACTACCACAGCACCCTGTCCTCTGAGTCTCCTACTACCACAGCACCCTGTCCTCTGAGTCTCCTACTACCACAGAACCCTGTCCTCTGAGTCTCCTACTACCACAGAACCCTGTCCTCTGAGTCTCCTACTACCACAGTACCCTGTCCTCTGAGTCTCCTACTACCACAGAACCCTGTCCTCTGAGTCTCCTACTACCACAGCACCCTGTCCTCTGAGTCTCCTACTACCACAGTACCCTGTCCTCTGAGTCTCCTACTACCACAGCACCCTGTCCTCTGAGTCTCCTACTACCACAGCACCCTGTCCTCTGAGTCTCCTACTACCACAGCACCCTGTCCTCTGAGTCTCCTACTACCACAGCACCCTGTCCTCTGAGTCTCCTACTACCCCAGCATCAGATAGTTACCATCCTTTAGGTTTTCACTCCAACCCTAATCTAGCACATCTGATTCTAATAATTAGCTGGTTGACAAACTGAACCAGTTTAGTTACAACTGGGGTTGGAGCGAAAACATACAGGAGGATAGCTTTCCAGGAACAGGGTTGGAGCAAAAACCTACAGGAGGATAGCTTTCCAGGAACAGGGTTGGAGCAAAAACCTACAGGAGGATAGCTTTCCAGGAACAGGGTTGGAGCAAAAACCTACAGGAGGATAGCTTTCCAGGAACAGGGTTGGAGCAAAAACCTACAGGAGGATAGCTTTCCAGGAACAGGGTTAGAGACTCCTGAGTTAGGATGACCGTATGGAAGAAAACCTACAGGAGGATAGCTTTCCAGGAACAGGGTTGGAGCAAAAACCTACAGGAGGATAGCTTTTCAGGAACAGGGTTAGAGCGAAAACCTACAGGAGGATAGCTTTCCAGGAACAGGGTTGGAGCGAAAACCTACAGGAGGATAGCTTTCCAGGAACAGGGTTGGAGACTCCTGAGTTAGGATGACCGTATGGAAGAAAACCTACAGGAGGATAGCTTTCCAGGAACAGGGTTGGAGCAAAAACCTACAGGAGGATAGCTTTTCAGGAACAGGGTTAGAGCGAAAACCTACAGGAGGATAGCTTTCCAGGAACAGGGTTGGAGCGAAAACCTACAGGAGGATAGCTTTCCTGGAACAGGGTTGGAGACCCCTGAGTTAGGGTGACCGTATGGAAGAAAACCTACAGGAGGATAGCTTTCCTGGAACAGGGTTGGAGCGAAAACCTACAGGAGGATAGCTTTCCTGGAACAGGGTTGGAGACTCCTGAATTAGGATGACCGTATGGAAGAGTGACACATTTAACCTCATACAGTAGTGACAGTCAGACACCTCTCTTTCTATCTCTCCTTTGTGTTTATCACGTCACAGACATCAGAGAGTGAAGCACACACACACACACACACACACACACACACACACACACACACACACACACACACACACACGTTCTGCATAATTGAGATGTGACACAAAACACTGGGACACAGTCATATATTCAGCATTCCCAAATCAGGAGGCATCCCACACTACTGGAAATGAAAGACAGTAGCCCATTAGCTTTGACAACAACCGAAAGAAAAATGTTTTTAACACAGACTTATACAATCCCTTTGACAGCATTCCAGTCAGCATCTGACAGCTTTTCTTCACTTTCCTCATCATTTCTTCTCCTCTTCCTGTATTCCTTTCCTTCATCTCAACTATTGTTTGTGTTCAGTCTTTCTTCAGAAACTGAAATCAGTATGCCACTGGTTGCAGCAGGCAGTTATAGGGAGTGAGCAGTGAGCACACAGCACATACCACTAGATACCTGGTGTTGACAGGGATCGGCTCTGGACAAGTGTGGATGCGTGCCTAACGGGCATGTGCTTGTGAAGTACGCAGGCAGACACGGACATGGGAGAGGTGTCAGCCTGTCAGTAAAGCCCACGGCTGGGGAGACGTACAGAGGATGGACGAGGTGCTGAGAGAGGAAGAGAAGGAGATGGAGGAGAGGGATGACAGAGGGAATCTGTGCCAGGGGCAGAGAGATGAAAAGGGGAAGAAAGCCCCTAAAAAGGAGGGAGGGATGTAGGGAAAGAGAGAGGTGGGGACGGTGGTGGTGGGATGGGGGAGGGAGAAGAGAGCCAGGTGTTACTCTCACAGCCGTGGTCAGTTGCTGAGTTTCTTTTAAAGGGATCTCTCTCTTTCCCTCTCCTTCTCTCTAGCTAGGGGTGGAGGGAGGTTCCACTGGAGGTACTACTCTGTATCCCCTGTAGGAAATGTACTCTACAAATAGTTTGATTTGATTAGTGTTTTTGTAGTGAGGATGTCTCAATAAAAAGCAGTAAAATGTCAAGTTTCTTTCTCTCTCTCTCTCTCTCGCTCTCTCTCTCTCTGAGTTTCCCTGCCGGTCGTCCAGTGCCTTTAGAGAGCCTTATAAAGAGCTGCTAAATCAATAGCACACTGTGCTCTGAACTGAACACTCTCTCACACACCATATGCCCACATGACCTCCATGGCTGACACACACACAGCTCACAGCAGCTACAGAAAGAGAGAGAAAGAGAGAGAATAGTTGACCTGAAGAAGCAGTTGAAAAGTTGAAAAGGCAGAATTCCAAATGTAATGTTCCATTTCAATACCCACATTCAACATATAGAACTGTCAAAGAAAAATATATAATACAAAGTTTGGATATGATGTGTCCGCATGGCAGGACTGAAGATCTTCCCTAAAAGAGCAGTAAAGAAAAGACAGAAAGACAGAAAAAGAGGAGAAGAAGAGTCCAGAAGAGAAGACTAACCTTCAAAGTCTGATAGGATTCCTTCCAAGTGAGCATTAACAGTGGAATCAGACATTTTGTGGTTGAATCTGAGGGAGCAGGAATCCCTTATTCCCAAGCAAGGCAAAGTCTCCCAGACGATGTCTCCCGCTTTAAACTAATCCCAAATTAGGAGCCCATGCAAGGGGGGGGGGGGGGGGCAGACAGAGGTAGCAAGCAGTTCACTGATCCAAGATTCCCTCTTTTAAAGCACCAACTTTTTTTCTTCCCTCTCTTCTCGTCCTCTTCCTCCCTCTTCCACTTTCAGAGCTGCTGTTGTTGCTGCAGAGCTTGGAATGAGAGAGCGATGACAACCCCCCACGCCCTTTCTCTCACTCTCTCCAGTTCTCTCTCGCTCTCTCTTTCTTCCTCCCTCCTTCCTTCCTTCCCTCCCTACTCCTTCCCTTTCCCTCTCTCTTGCTTTTCTTCCAGTGGTCTCTGCCTGTATTTAGTCCTGTGTTATTCCTGCTAGTGAAGATGTATCACAACCACTCTTCATACAGACACACACTCACACACATTAGAAGACATGCACATTCACCAGTCACGTGTGCACACACCCATGAGCAAAGACGATCACTCACACGTGTGCACACACCCATGAGCAAAGACGATCACTCACACGTGTGCACACACCCATGAGCAAAGACGATCACTCACACGTGTGCACACACCCATGAGCAAAGACGATCACTCACACGTGTGCACACACCCATGAGCAAAGACGATCACTCACACGTGTGCACACACCCATGAGCAAAGACGATCACTCGCATGTGTGCACACACCCATGAGCAAAGACGATCACTCACACGTGTGCACACATCCACGAGCAAAGACGATCACTCACACGTGTGCACACACCCATGGGTAGACTCACCTGTTTTATCTTCCACAAGTATACACTAACTGTAAATATACACAACTTTGAAGCAAGGAACACAACTTTGAAGCAATACAGATTCTCTGTATGCAATGCTGTGAGGAAAATAAAAACAGTTGATGGAAATATACAGTGCCTTCAGAAAGTATTCACACCCCTCAAATTTTTCAAATTTTGTCATGTTACAAAGTAGGATTCAAATGGATGTAATTGTCATTTTTGTCAACAATCTAAACAAAATGCTCCGTAATGTCAAAGTGGAAGAAAATTCCAACATTTGTAAAAAAACGTATTAAAAATAAAACACTAATATATCTTGATTAAATACTGTAAGTATTCAACCCCCTGAGTCAATACATGTTGCAATCACATTTGGAAGCAATTACAGCTGTGAGTCTTTCTGGGTAAATCTACGGGTGGGTCTAATCCTGAATGCTGCTTGGTTAAAATGTGATTATTAACAGGTTAAAAGCGCATTCCAGCCGGTGTCTATTCCACAAGTACCACCGGCAAAATCTATGACATTAAAATGCCTATTTACTCTGTTCCATCTGACTGTGCAATCCACTGTCTCACCAGCCCAGCCAGGGAAGTTATGCATTTGATCTCCACTATAAAAAGCATCTAGTTTACTTTTCAACAGCGGAGATTTGTATAAACTTTACTGTCTGTTTCTCCGACATTTGCAACATTGTTTCAATATTCAAATTCGATCTCCAACTGTCCCATAGTAAAGAACGTGTAGGGGTCGGGAGTCGGATGAGAGAGAGAGACAGGCAGCGTCCTCAGCCAAACGAAATCATGAATCAGCTGGCATCATTTTTATGGATATATACAAAGAAATGTCAGTTGAAAAAAGGTAAAACGAAACTAAGTGCAGCTAGTTTGTAGTCTCTCCAGCTTCAGTTTGAAGTGATTGTGTTAGCTGTGTTGTTGGCTAGCTCCTCTAAACAACAGTGTCCTAATGAGAGAGCACATGTTCTATGCCAGGTGAAATCATGCCTCATTAGCTCATTGTTATGGATGTATACAAATACATGTCACTAGAAAACAGCTTCAACAAATGCAGCTACTGTTGTTATTATCTGCACTGTTTGACGAGACTGTAAGTTAGCCATAGTTCGGTAGCTAGCAAGCAAGGTAAAAGAATGTTGCAGCCAGAATGGCAATGGAACATTTAGAACGAACGACAGGGTCGTGTCCATAAATACAGAACAAAAAGATTGAATGACTGGGTCGCGTCCCTGGTAACCAAACCAATAGAACGAACGACCAGCCGGTTTGGGTAGCAACCCAAGATTTGTTTCGGGACTATATCCTGTGGAACGATGAAATAGTATGAATACATTAATCAACATAACAATTTTTATGAAAATATGTCAATCATTATTGTAATATGTTGCTAACCTGTTGTATAAAAGTGATAATGCCCTAGAAGCCGGAGTTTGGAGGAGATATTGGCACGGTTTGCAGACCCAATACATCCAACCAAACACCGGCTTCTCCGGCATTATCACTTATTCCACACCCGGATTGTGTAACATTTGCCCATTATTCTTTATAAAATTCTTCAAGCTCTGTCAAATGTGTTGTTGATCATTGCTAGACAACCGTTTTCAGGTCTTGCCATATATTTTCAAGCAGATTTAAGTCAAAGGTGCAACTCGGCCACTCCCTGTCTTGGTAAGCAACTCCAGTGTAGACACTGGGCCTTGTGTTTTATGTTTTAGGTTATTGTCCTGCTGAAAGGTAAATTAATCTCCCAGTGTCTGGTGCAAAGCAGACTGAACCAAGTTTTCCTCTAGGATTTTGCCTGTGCTTACATTTATTTTTTTATCCTGAAAAACTCCCCATAGCATACCCATAACATGATGCAGCAACCACTATGCATGCAATACGGAGAGTGGTACTCAGTAATGTGTTGTATTGGATTTGCACCAAACATAAAACATTTTTTGCAGTGTTACTTTTAGTGCCTTGTTGCAAACAGCATGTATATTTTGGAATATTTTTATTCTGTACAGGCTTCTTTCTTTTCACTCTTTCAATTAGGTTAGTATTGTGGAGTAACGGCAATGTTGTTGATCCATCCTCAGTTTTCTTTTATCACAGCCATTAAACTCTAAAACTATTTTAAAGTCACCATTTGCCTCATGATGAAATCCCTGAGCGGTTTCCTTCTTCTCCAGCAACTGAGGACGCCCATATCTTTGTAGTGACTGAGTGTATTGATACACCATTCAAAGTGTAATTAATAGCTTCCCCATGCTCAAAGGGATATTCAATGGCTGGTTTTTTTATTTTACCCATCTACCAATAGGTGCCCTTCTTTGCGATGCATTGGAAAACCTCCCTGGTCTTTGTGGTTTAATCTGTGTTTGAAATTCACTGCTCAACTGAGACACCTTACAGATAATTGTAATTGTATGTGTGGGGTACAGAGATGAGGTAGTCTTTCAAAAATCATGTTAAACACTATTATTGAACACAGAGTGAGTCCATGCAACTTATTATGTGACTTGTTAAGTACATTTGTAATCCTGAACATATTTAGGCTTACCATAACAAAGGGGTTGAATACTTATTGACTCAAGACATTTCAGCTTTCATTTTTTATTAATATTTATATATGTAACAACAAAATGTGTAAAAAGTCAAGGGTTGTGAATACTTTCTGATAGAGTGTAGGGGACAAACTGACCAGGACAAATATGGTCAAGCCTGTTCCAGCACCACTATGGTCGAGCCTGTTCCAGCACCACTATGGTCGAGCCTGTTCCAGCACCACTATGGTCGAGCCTGTTCCAGCACCACTATGGTCGAGCCTGTTCCAGCACCACTATGGTCGAGCCTGTTCAGCACCACTATGGTCGAGCCTGTTCAGCACCACTATGGTCGAGCCTGTTCCAGCACCACTATGGTCGAGCCTGTTCCAGCACCACTATGGTCGAGCCTGTTCAGCACCACTATGGTCGAGCCTGTTCCAGCACCACTATGGTCGAGCCTGTTCCAGCACCACTATGGTCGAGCCTGTTCAGCACCACTATGGTCGAGCCTGTTCAGCACCACTATGGTCGAGCCTGTTCCAGCACCACTATGGTCGAGCCTCTTCCAGCACCACTATGGTCGAGCCTGTTCCAGCACCACTATGGTCGAGCCTGTTCAGCACCACTATGGTCGAGCCTGTTCCAGCACCACTATGGTCGAGCCTGTTCAGCACCACTATGGTCGAGCCTGTTCCAGCACCACTATGGTCGAGCCTGTTCAGCACCACTATGGTCGAGCCTGTTCCAGCACCACTATGGTCGAGCCTCTTCCAGCACCACTATGGTCGAGCCTGTCCAGCACCACTATGGTCGAGCCTGTTCCAGCACCACTATGGTCGAGCCTGTCCAGCACCACTATGGCCGAGCCTGTTCCAGCACCACTTTGGTCAGTGGAAGAGATCTTCAGATATGTCTGGGGACAGACATCAATAAATAACTTGGGTAATGATTTAAGGACCATGTGAACTTCCTCTCTCTCTGTGTGTGTGTGTGTGTGTGTGTATGTGTGTGTGTGTGTGTGTGTGTGTGTGTGTATGTGTGTGTGAGGGTACATCCTCTCTGTCAGAGCGGGAGTGTGTGTGTGTTGCTTGTGGCAAAGAGTCAAAGAAAGAATGATCAATTACTATAGATGTTAGAAGATAGGAAGATAGAAGGTACCGCTAAAACTTTACAGTCAGGCTATTTTTTATTTTTTTTCCATTTCAATAAACCTAATTATAATATAACACATAATACATACTGCAAAAATGTACCTTAGTACGCTAATGACAGAATGTGCAATATGCATTATGTATGTGGCTATATGAGAAGTGTACAATGTTTATGACAGGGGTGCAATGTACGTATTATGTTGGGTAAGTCATGACCAGTGTCTATTTTCTATACAGCAGTACCGTGAGACAATTCCCCCCATTAAAGTTCATCCTATCCTAATGAATATGTCAGTTACTTCCTGTTGCATGCATTGTTCTGGATTAGTAACATCCTAAGTGAGTACGACCTCAGTATTCAAAAACCTCTTCTTTCTATATTGACAACCTGTTTCCAGTGAAAAGAGATGAAGTTGAATTTAACAAGGACAATCTTGTCCAGCAGTGAGACTAAGCTGAATTTCAGAACATGAGTATAGCTGATCATCTCTGAGTGTGTTGTGTTCTCAGTGGAAACCTGTCAACACCAATAAACACTGTAGTTAATGGCTCAAACTGGCTCAAAGTTACAACAGCAGCATTCCTCCTGCAGAGATACACACACACACACACACACACACACACACACACACACACACACACACACACACACACACAGAGTTCTATCGGTAATGAGACACTTCATCCACCAGATGTCAGTGTTGTATCTATAAAACAAGGGCTGTTGCACCAACAGTGACAGAAGTTGTGGCCCAATAGTGAGATGTGTAACTAGATAGCCATGGAGACATGTGGAGAATCCCTCTGCAGACCTTCTGGCTGTGACACACCCTCCTCCACACCTACTCTTCTGCCACATGTCTCACATTCCCTGGCACACACACACATACATACATACATACACACACCACAACTCCTAACACATGCTCCAAGCCCACCATGGGGCTGGATCATACCCACTGTCCCCATCCCCTGCAGGCAGCAGCTGACAGAGAGGGCTGTCTTTACTAACAGGATGATATGGATCACATATCTATCATGGTTGTTGTGCTGCCAAACATAACCACACATATACAATCCCATATGGGATTTAAAGGAGAAATCATTTGGTGTGGTTATGTGTCCTGTGCAGGTCATGACAGTACCATACACATTTTGCAGACACTTTTATCCTCTTACAGTCATGCATATATTTTTCATATGGGTGGCCCCCCACGGGAATCAAACCCACAACCCTTGACCTTGCAAGCACCATACACTACCAACGATGTCACACAGGAGTGCGACAGAAAACACTGTAAAGTCTGGCGCTGGTCCCTCAAGTCATTACTTGCAGACTTGTTTACGCTGTTGTGCGTTTTTGTTGCCGTTTTTACTTTGCTACCTGACGGTTTTTACTTTTTCATTACCGTATATTTTTACTTTTTCCCTCACTCAACTTTTTTCTCATTCAACTTTCCTGGACAAGGTTCGTCAGGACTTCAAACAGCCGAAGCTAAGTAACATTAACATGATGCCTTCTAATTGCAGTCGTTGTACTCATAATATACAGGAGAACGATCGCCTTACGGCAAGGATAGCTGTGCTGCAAGCCCAGCTACAGACGCAATCGTTAGGCAAGGGTCATTTCAGTGTAGGAAAGGATGAAACAGCGTCTGTGCCACCAGCAAGTACAGATAGTAACGTTAGTATAAACCCCCTCGCACGGTCCCCGCAGCCGGACATCTTTCTCATGGCTTCTGGAGGGAAACGCTGTAGGAATGCTCAACCGGTGTCGCTTATTCAGCCGACAGAAACTTTCAACCGGTTCTCCCCGTTAAGCGAGTCGGAGTCGGAGGCCGAGACTAATCTGGTCTCTACTCCTCCCGCTGTGGGGTCTGAGACGCCGACGGCTCCCACCATTAGCTCTGACAAATTGAAAACCCTAGTCATTGGCGACTCCATTACCCGCAGTATTAGACTTAAAACTAATCATCCAGCGATCATACACTGTTTACCAGGGGGCAGGGCTACCGACGTTAAGGCTAATCTAAAGACGGTGCTGGCTAAAGCTAAAACTGGCGAGTGTAGAGAGTATAGAGATATTGTTATCCACGTCGGCACCAACGATGTTAGGATGAAACAGTCAGAGGTCACCAAGCGCAATATAGCTTCAGCGTGTAAATCAGCTAGAAAGATGTGTCGGCATCGAGTAATTGTCTCTGGCCCCCTCCCAGTTAGGGGGAGTGATGAGCTCTACAGCAGAGTCTCACAACTCAATCGCTGGATGAAAACTGTTTTCTGCCCCTCCCAAAAGATAGAATTTGTAGATAACTGGCCCTCTTTCTGGGATTCACCCACAAACAGGACCAAGCCTGGCCTGCTGAGGAGTGACGGACTCCATCCTAGCTGGAGGGGTGCTCTCATCTTATCTACGAACATAGACAGGGCTCTAACTCCTCTAGCTCCACAATGAAATAGGGTGCAGGCCAGGCAACAGGCTGTTAGCCAGCCTGCCAGCTTAGTGGAGTCTGCCACTAGCACAGTTAGCGTAGTCAGCTCAGCTTTCCCCATTGAGACCGTGTCTGTGCCTCGATCTTGGTTTGGCAAAATTAAAAATGGCGGTGTTCGCTTCAGTAATCTTACTAGTATAAAGACCTCCTCCATTCCTGCCATTATTGAAAGAGATTGTGATACTTCACATCTCAAAATTGGGTTACTTAATGTTAGATCCCTCACTTCCAAGGCAGTTATAGTCAATGAACTAATCACTGATCATAATCTTGATGTGATTGGCCTGACTGAAACATGGCTTAAGCCTGATGAATTTACTGTGTTAAATGAGGCCTCACCCCCTGGTTACACTAGTGACCAAACCCCCCGTGCATCCGGCAAAGGCGGAGGTGTTGCTAACATTTACGATAGCAAATTTCAATTTACAAAAAAAAAAACAATGACGTTTTCGTCTTTTGAGCTTCTAGTCATGAAATCTATGCAGCCTACTCAATCACTTTTTATAGCTACTGTTTACAGGCCTCCTGGGCCATATGCAGTGTTCCTTACTGAGTTCCCTGAATTCCTATCGGATCTTGTAGTCATAGCAGATAATATTCTAATTTTTGGTGACTTTAACATTCACATGGAAAAGTCCACAGACCCACTCCAAAAGGCTTTCGGAGCCATCATCGACTCAGTGGGTTTTGTCCAACATGTCTCTGGACCTACTCACTGCCACAGTCATACTCTGGACCTAGTTTTGTCCCATGGAATAAATGTTGTGGATCTTAATGTTTTTCCTCATAATCCTGGATTATCGGACCACCATTTTATTGCGTTTACAATTGCAACAAATAATCTGCTCAGACCCCAACCAAGGAAGATTAAAAGTCGTGCTATAAATTCTCAGACAACCCAAAGATTCCTTGATGCCCTTCCAGACTCCCTCTGCCTACCCAAGGACGTCAGAGGACAAGAATCAGTTAACCACCTAACCGAGGAACTCAATTCAACCTTGCGCAATACCCTAGATGCAGTTGCACCCCTAAAAATTAAAAACATCTGTCATAAGAAACTAGCTCCCTGGTATACAGAAAATACACGAGCTCTGAAGCAAGCTTCCAGAAAATTGGAACGGAAATGGCGCCACACTAAACTGGAAGTCTTCCGACTAGCTTGGAAAGACAGTACCGTGCAGTATCGAAGAGCCCTCACTGCTGCACGATCATCCTATTTTTCCAACTTAATTGAGGAAAATAAGAACAATCCGAAATTTCTTTTTGACACTGTCGCAAAGCTAACTAAAAAGCAGCATTCGCAAATGGAGGATGGCTTTCACTTCAGCAGTAATAAATTTATGAACTTTTTTGAGGAAAAGATCATGATCATTAGAAAGCAAATTACGGACTCATCTTTAAATCTGGGTATTCCTCCAGGGCTTCATTGTCCAGAGTCTGCACAACTCTGCCAGGACCCTGGCTCAAGGGAGATACTAAAGTGTTTTAGTACTATATCTCTTGACACAATGATGAAAATAATCATGGCCTCCAAACCCTCAAGCTGCATACTGGACCCTATTCCAACTAAACTACTGAAAGAGCTGCTTCCTGTGCTTGGCCCTCCTATGTTGAACATAATAAACGGCTCTCTATCCACCGGATGTGTACCAAGCTCACTAAAAATGGCAGTAATAAAGCCTCTCTTGAAAAAGCCGAATCTTGACCCAGAAATTATAAAAAACTATCGGCCTATATCGAATCTTCCATTCCTCTCAAAAATTTTAGAAAAAGTTGTTGCGCAGCAACTCACTGCCTTCCTGAAGACAAACAATGTATACGAAACGCTTCAGTCTGGTTTTAGACCCCATCATAGCACTGAGACTGCACTTGTGAAGGTGGTAAATGACCTTTTAATGACGTCAGACCGAGGCTCTGCATCTGTCCTCGTGCTCCTAGATCTTAGTGCCGCTTTTGATACCATCGATCACCACATTCTTTTGGAGAGATTGGAAACCCAAATTGGTCTACATGGACAAGTTCTGGCCTGGTTTAGATCTTATCTGTCGGAAAGATATCAGTTTGTCTCTGTGAATGGTTCGTCCTCTGACAAATCAATTGTAAATTTCGGTGTTCCTCAAGGTTCCGTTCTAGGACCACTATTGTTTTCACTATATATTTTACCTCTTGGGGATGTCATTCGAAAACATAATGTTAAATTTCACTGCTATGCGGACGACACACAGCTGTACATTTCAATGAAACATGGTGAAGCCCCAAAATTGCCCTCGCTAGAAGCCTGTGTTTCAGACATAAGGAAGTGGATGGCTGCAAATTTTCTACTTTTAAACTCGGACAAAACAGAGATGCTTGTCCTAGGTCCCAAGAAACAAAGAGATCTTCTGTTGAATCTGACAATTAATCTGGATGGTTGTACAGTCGTCTCAAATAAAACTGTGAAGGACCTCGGCGTTACTCTGGACCCTGATCTCTCTTTTGAAGAACATATCAAGACTGCTTCAAGGACAGCTTTTTTCCATCTACGTAACATTGCAAAAATCAGAAACTTTCTGTCCAAAAATGACGCAGAAAAATTAATCCATGCTTTTGTTACTTCTAGGCTCGACTACTGCAATGCTCTACTTTCCGGCTACCCGGATAAAGCACTAAACAAACTTCAGTTAGTGCTAAATACGGCTGCTAGAATCCTGACTAGAACCAAAAAATTTGATCATATTACTCCAGTGCTAGCTTCCCTACACTGGCTTCCTGTTAAGGCAAGGGCTGATTTCAAGGTTTTACTGCTAACCTACAAAGCATTACATGGGCTTGCTCCTACCTATCTTTCCGATTTGGTCCTGCCGTACATACCTACACGTACGCTACGGTCACAAGACGCAGGCCTCCTAATTGTCCCTAGAATTTCTAAGCAAACGGCTGGAGGTAGGGCTTTCTCCTATAGAGCTCCATTTTTATGGAATGGTCTGCCTACCCATGTGAGAGACGCAGACTCAGTCTCAACCTTTAAGTCTTTACTGAAGACTTATCTCTTCAGTAGGTCCTATGATTAAGTATAGTCTGGCCCAGGAGTGTGAAGGTGAACGGAAAGGCTGGAGCAACGAACCGCCCTTGCTGTCTCTGCCTTGTCGGTTCCCCTCTTCCCACTGGGATTCTCTGCCTCTAACCCTTTTACAGGGGCTGAGTCACTGACTTACTGGTGTTCTTCCATGCCGTCCATGGGAGGGGTGCGTCACTTGAGTAGGTTGAGCCACTGACGTGGTCTTCCTGTCTGGGTTGGCGCCCCCCCCTTGGGTTGTGCCGTGGCAGACATCTTTGTGGGCTATACTCGGCCTTGTCTTCGGATGGTAAGTTGGTGGTTGTAGATATCCCTCTAGTGGTGTGGGGGCTGTGCTTTGGCAAAGTGGGTGGGGTTATATCCTGCCTGTTTGGCCCTGTCCGGGGGTATCATCGGATGGGGCCACAGTGTCTTCTGATCCCTCCTGTCTCAGCCTCCAGTATTTATGCTGCAGTAGTTTATGTGTCGGGGGGCTAGGGTCAGTCTGTTACATCTGGAGTATTCTCTTGTCTTATCCAGTGTCCTGTGTGAATGTAAATATGCTCTCTCTAATTCTCTCTTTCTTTCTTTCTTTCTCTCGGAGGACCTGAGCCCTAGGACTACCTGGCATGATGACTCCTTGCTGTCCCCAGTCCACCTGGCCATGCTGCTGCTCCAGTTTCAACTGTTCTGCCTGCGGCTACGGAACCCTGACCTGTTCACCGGACGTGCTTGTTGCACCCTCGACAATTACTATGATTATTATTATTTGACCATGCTGGTCATTTACGAACATTTTAACATCTTGACCATGTTCTGTTATAATATCCACCCGGCACAGCCAGAAGAGGACTGGCCACCCCTCATAGCCTGGTTCCTCTCTAGGTTTCTTCCTAGGTTTTTGGCCTTTCTCAGGAGTTTTTCCTAGGGAGTTTTTCCCAGCCACCGTGCTTCTTTCACATGCATTGCTTGCTGTTTGGGGTTTTAGGCTGGGTTTCTGTACAGCACTTTGAGATTTCAGCTGATGTACGAAGGGCTATATAAATAAATTTGATTTGATTTGATTTGATTAAGGGCCAGCACACACAGCTGAGGTCTATTAAGCTCTCTGTACCAGTGGGTACTGACCATGACCTGACCATCCCAACCCTCCCTCTAACCCACTGACCATGACCTGACCATCCCAACCCTCCCTCTAACCCACTGACCTGACCATCCCACCCCAACCCTCCCTCTAACCCACTGACCTGACCTGACCATCCCAACCCTCCCTCTAACCCTCTGACCTGACCATCCCACCCCAACCCTCCCTCTAACCCACTGACCTGACCATCCCAACCCTCCCTCTAACCCTCTGACCTGACCATCCCACCCCAACCCTCCCTGTAACCGACTGACCTGACCATCCCAACCCTCCCTCTAACCCACTGACCTGACCATCCCACCCCAACCCTCCCTCTAACCCACTGACCTGACCATCCCAATCCTCCCTCTAACCCTCTGACCTGACCATCCCACCCCAACCCTCCCTGTAACCGACTGACCTGACCATCCCAACCCTCCCTCTAACCCACTGACCTGACCATCCCAACCCTCCCTCTAACCCACTGACCTGACCACCCCAACCCTCCCTCTAACCCACTGACCTGACCATCCCAACCCTCCCTCTAACCCACTGACCTGACCACCGCAACCCTCCCTCTAACCCACTGACCTGACCATCCCACCCCAACCCTCCCTCTAACCCACTGACCTGACCATCCCACCCCAACCCTCCCTCTAACCCACTGACCTAACCATCCCAACCGTCCCTCTAACCCACTGACCTGACCACCCCAATCCTCCCTCTAACCCACTGACCTGACCATCCCAACCCTCCCTCTAACCCACTGACCTGACCATCCCAACCGTCCCTCTAACCCACTGACCTGACCACCGCAACCCTCCCTCTAACCCACTGACCTGACCATCCCCACCCCAACCCTCCCTCTAACCCACTGACCTGACCATCCCACCCCAATCCTCCCTCTAACCCACTGACCTGACCACCCCAACCCTCCCTCTAACCCTCTGACCTGACCACCCCAACCCTCCCTCTAACCCACTGACCTGACCATCCCACCCCAACCCTCCCTCTAACCCACTGACCTGACCATCCCACCCCAACCCTCCCTCTAACCCTCTGACCACCCCAACCCTCCCTCTAACCCACTGACCTGACCACCCCTCCCTCTAACCCACTGACCTGACCACCCCAACCCTCCCTCTAACCCACTGATCTGACCACCCCAACCCTCCCTCTAACCCACTGACCTGACCATCCCAACCCTCCCTCTAACCCTCTGACCTGACCACCCCAACCCTCCCTCTAACCCACTGACCTGACCATCCCACCCCTCCCTCTAACCCACTGATCTGACCACCCCAACCCTCCCTCTAACCTACTGACCTGACCATCCCAACCCTCCCTCTAACCCACTGACCTGACCATCCCACCCCAACCCTCCCTCTAACCCACTGACCTGACCATCCCACCCCAACCCTCCCTCTAACCCACTGACCTGACCATCCCACCCCAACCCTCCCTCTAACCCACTGACCTAACCATCCCAACCGTCCCTCTAACCCACTGACCTGACCACCACAACCCTCCCTCTAACCCACTGACCTGACCATCCCACCCCAACCCTCCCTCTAACCCACTGACCATCCCACCCCAACCCTCCCTCTAACCCACTGACCTGACCATCCCACCCCAACCCTCCCTCTAACCCACTGACCTAACCATCCCAACCGTCCCTCTAACCCACTGACCTGACCATCCCACCCCAACCCTCCCTCTAACCCACTGACCTGACCATCCCACCCCAACCCTCCCTCTAACCCACTGACCTGACCATCCCACCCCAACCCTCCCTCTAACCCACTGACCTAACCATCCCAACCGTCCCTCTAACCCACTGACCTGACCATCCCAACCGTCCCTCTAACCCACTGACCTGACCATCCCACCCCAATCCTCCCTCTAACCCACTGACCTGACCATCCCAACCCTCCCTCTAACCCACTGACCTGACCATCCCAACCCTCCCTCTAACCCTCTGATCTGACCACCGCAACCCTCCCTCTAACCCACTGACCTGACCATCCCAACCCTCCCTCTAACCCACTGACCTGACCATCCCAACCCTCCCTCTAACCCACTGACCTGACCACCCCAACCCTCCCTCTAACCCTCTGATCTGACAATCCCACCCCAACCCTCCCTCTAACCCACTGACCTGACCATCCCACCCCAACCCTCCCTCTAACCCACTGACCTGACCATCCCAACCCTCCCTCTAACCCACTGACCTGACCATCCCAACCCTCCCTCTAACCCACTGACCTGACCACCGCAACCCTCCCTCTAACCCACTGACCTGACCATCCCACCCCAACCCTCCCTCTAACCCACTGACCTGACCATCCCAACCCTCCCTCTAACCCACTGACCTGACCATCCCAACCCTCCCTCTAATCCACTGACCTGACCACCGCAACCCTCCCTCTAACCCACTGACCTGACCATCCCACCCCAACCCTCCCTCTAACCCACTGACCTGACCATCCCACCCCAACCCTCCCTCTAACCCACTGATCTGACCACCCCAACCCTCCCTCTAACCCACTGACCTGACCATCCCAACCCTCCCTCTAACCCACTGACCTGACCATCCCACCCCAACACTCCCTCTAACCCACTGACCTGACCATCCCACCCCAACCCTCCCTCTAACCCACTGACCTGACCATCCCAACCCTCCCTCTAACCCTCTGACCTGACCATCCCAACCCTCCCTCTAACCCACTGACCTGATCTGACCACCCCAACCCTCCCTCTAACCCACTGACCTGATCTGACCACCCCAATCCTCCCTCTAACCCTCTGACCATCCCACCCCAACCCTCCCTCTAACCCACTGACCTGACCATCCCAACCCTCCCTCTAACCCACTGACCTGGTGTTAATGTTATAATGTTATAGACAGTCAGTTGGTGTTAATGTTATAGACAGTCAGTTGGTGTTAATGTTATAATGTTATAGAGAGTCAGTTGGTGTTAATGTTAATGTTATAGAGAGTCAGTTGGTGTTAATGTTATAATGTTATAGACAGTCAGTTGGTGTTAATGTTATAATGTTATAGACAGTCAGTTGGTGTTAATGTTATAATGTTATAGACAGTCAGTTGGTGTTAATGTTATAATGTTATAGACAGCCAGTTGGTGTTAATGTTATAGACAGTCAGTTGGTGTTAATGTTATCATGTTATAGACAGTCAGTTGGTGTTAATGTTATCATGTTATAGACAGTCAGTTGGTGTTAATGTTATAATGTTATAGACAGTCAGTTGGTGTTAATGTTATCATGTTATAGACAGTCAGTTGGTGTTAATGTTATCATGTTATAGACAGTCAGTTGGTGTTAATGTTATAATGTTATAGACAGTTGGCTGCTGCCGAGAAGAAGCCAGACCCGTAGGCACTGGGGTCCTGCCCTGTGATGGCATGAGGAGGAAAAGAAGTGGAGAAGGAGAGGAGGAGAAGGAAGAGGAGGAGGGAGTGAGGAGGAGGAAGAAAAGGAGGAGGAAGAAAGGAAGAGAGGGGAGGAAGATGGAAGGAAAAAGAGCACTTCTATAAACAGATTCCACACTGGCATGGCTGTTGCCACACTGACCCTCCCTCACCCCTCTTTCCCCCTCTCCATTCCCCTTGGAACCCTGGTGGCGCCGGTCTAACCCCTCCTGTCCCATTCCAGATGACAATATTCCTGGCCATCTCAAGAATCTGGGACCTCTCTCTCTCTCTCTCTCTCTCTCTCTCTCCTCTCTCTCTCTCTCTCTCTCTCTCTCTCTCTCTCTCTCTCTCTCTCTCTCTCTCTCTCTCTCTCTCTCTCTCTCTCCTCTCTCTCTCTCTCTCTCTCTCTCTCTCTCTCTCTCTCTCTCCTCTCTCTCTCTCTCTCTCTCTCTCTCTCTCTCTCTCTCTCTCTCTCTCTCTCTCTCTCTCTCTCTCTCTCTCTCTCTCTCTCTACTCTCTCTCTCTCTCTCTCTCTCTCTCTCTCTCTCTCTCTCTCTCTCTCTCTCTCTCTCTCTGATCACACCTCACACACAATGCTGTGTATGTACTCTGGACTCCACTCATTGGTTACCGTGGTGCTACAGCGCTGTGTTTACATGGCAACCCATATTAATCAGGTGTACAGTACCTGTCTGAGGCTGCTGCTGCAGAGAGGGGGATGGATAATGGGGGTAATGGGGGGGAGGAAGAGGAAGACATAGGTGTGCCAGTTCTCTACCACAATGTAAACACATGGTTCCCATGCCAATAAAGCCATTTGAATGTAATTGAAAGAGAGAGAGCAAGATATATATACATAAAAGAGAGAAACAGAGAGAGAGGAAATCCAAAACATGGTTTTGATAGGAAAAGAATAGGGGTGAGAGTTCCTCCTGTAGTGAGCTTGTGAGTCGTAGCCCAGCATTACTATGACTAATGGCATCAGCAGCTTTTAGAAACAGAACCAGACCAGTCTACTCCCTACAGTACAGAATAGAACCAGACCAGTCTACTCCCTACAGTACAGAATAGAACCAGACCAGTCTACTCCCTACAGTACAGAATAGAACCAGATCCAGTCTACTCCCTACAGTACAGAATAGAACCAGACCAGTCTACTCCCTACAGTACAGAATAGAACCAGACCAGTCTACTCCCTACAGTACAGAATAGAACCAGACCAGTCTACTCCCTACAGTACAGAATAGAACTAGATCCAGTCTACTCCCTACAGTACAGAATAGAACCAGACCAGTCTACTCCCTACAGTACAGAATAGAACCAGACCAGTCTACTCCCTACAGTACAGAATAGAACCAGATCCAGTCTACTCCCTACAGTACAGAATAGAACCAGACCAGTCTACTCCCTACAGTACAGAATAGAACCAGACCAGTCTACTCCCTACAGTACAGAATAGAACCAGACCAGTCTACTCCCTACAGTACAGAATAGAACCAGACCAGTCTACTCCCTACAGTACAGAATAGAACCAGACCAGTCTACTCCCTACAGTACAGAATAGAACCAGACCAGTCTACTCCCTACAGTACAGAATAGAACCAGACCAGTCTACTCCCTACAGTACAGAATAGAACCAGACCAGTCTAATCCCTACAGTACAGAATAGAACTAGATCCAGTCTACTCCCTACAGTACAGAATAGAACCAGACCAGTCTACTCCCTACAGTACAGAATAGAACCAGACCAGTCTACTCCCTACAGTACAGAATAGAAACCAGACCAGTCTAATCCCTACAGTACAGAATAGAACTAGATCCAGTCTACTCCCTACAGTACAGAATAGAACCAGACCAGTCTACTCCCTACAGTACAGAATAGAACCAGACCAGTCTACTCCCTACAGTACAGAATAGAACCAGACCAGTCTACTCCCTACAGTACAGAATAGAACCAGATCCAGTCTACTCCCTACAGTACAGAATAGAACCAGATCCAGTCTACTCCCTACAGTACAGAATAGAACCAGACCAGTCTACTCCCTACAGTACAGAATAGAACCAGACCAGTCTACTCCCTACAGTACAGAATAGAACCAGACCAGTCTACTCCCTACAGTACAGAATAGAACCAGACCAGTCTACTCCCTACAGTACAGAATAGAACCAGATCCAGTCTACTCCCTACAGTACAGAATAGAACCAGATCCAGTCTACTCCCTACAGTACTGAATAGAACCAGACCAGTCTACTCCCTACAGTACAGAATAGAACCAGACCAGTCTACTCCCTACAGTACAGAATAGAACCAGACCAGTCTACTCCCTACAGTACAGAATAGAACCAGATCCAGTCTACTCCCTACAGTACAGAATAGAACCAGACCAGTCTACTCCCTACAGTACAGAATAGAACCAGATCCAGTCTACTCCCTACAGTACAGAATAGAACCAGATCCAGTCTACTCCCTACAGTACTGAATAGAACCAGACCAGTCTACTCCCTACAGTACAGAATAGAACCAGACCAGTCTACTCCCTACAGTACAGAATAGAACCAGACCAGTCTACTCCCTACAGTACAGAATAGAACCAGACCAGTCTACTCCCTACAGTACAGAATAGGACTTTGATTATTGAGCTTATATGTGTGTGGAATACAGAGTAAAATAGGCCAATTGGGCACTATAGAATATCAAGACCTGACTCAGTCAGCCACGCCCTGTGGGTTTAACATGGCACATTCACTCACACACACAGGCACGCAAGCACACACACGCACACACACACACATACATACATACAAGCAGCTGTGGTCACAGCTGTCCTTAAGCAAATGCATAGCAAGAGGTTAGGGCTTTACAAAGGAAACTTTAATCACAAACACCTGTTTGAAAGAGGTGCCCTCATACAGTGTACAGTCACACAAAGCCTTGGTAGTGGGTACTGGGTCCATGGTATTATGGTGTGTGTGTGTGTGTGTGTGTGTGTGTGTGTGTGTGTGTGTGTGTGTGTGTGTGTGTGTCTGTCTAAGCAACTCCCTCACACATGGGGATGGAATGACTCAGTAAATAGACAGAGCAGCTGTCCTCCATCAGGAATAGATCTTTCTTTCTTTCTGTATCTCCTCCTTTCGTCGTCCTCCATCTCTCTTCAATAATACTATCTTTATCATGTTAACATGTTAGCATTATAATCACAAACCCCAATCAGTTTCACAGCATCTACACAGCCATGTCTCCATGGTAACCTAGGCAAAACACCAGGCACAGAGTACAAGGAAGTATCTCTGATCAGTTGCATCCAATAACACGAGCCAAGATCTGCCTCTGCAGAGATACTGTAGAATAGACAGATACTCAGCTACAGACCAGTGTGTCAGTCTGTCCCCTTTAAAAACACCAGAGACCCCAGAGTTGCGCCAACTACTGCTCTGAGCTTCTCTTGTTACACACAATCCATCATTATTGAAAGAAATGGGCAAAAGCCAGTGTAATGGAAAACAACAGTTTTACCACAGTTCCTCCACAGAGGAGAGTGCCTGAAACTCAACACCGCCACCTTGTGGTGATAAGCAATACTGCACTGGAAAACATCCACTTTTGGATACCGTCCAGTCCAACCCAAACAGCATTAACGTTATATTTAAGCAGCAAACCAAAGAGCAAAATATCTCTAACATATTCCAAGAAGTTATGCACTGTAACAACAGAGTTCTCTATGGATACTGTAGTAAGATGATATAGTAGCCTGTTTCTCTCTATTGAGAGGGAAGCGACAGGTGAGAGGTTAAGGGAGAGCTTTTTTAATAATATTTTGTACATATTTGTATTTATTTAGTCAGTTAAGAACAAATTCTTATTTACAATGACAGCTTAGGAACAGTGGGTTAACTGCCTTGTTCAGGGGCAGAACAACAGATTTGTACCTTGTCACCTTAGGGATTTGATCTATAAACCTTTCAGTTACTGGCCCAACACTCTAACCACTAGGCGACCTGCCGCCCCAAGGTTAAGGGATGGCTGGGAGCTATTCACTAGAGGTTAGGGGATGGCTGGAGGCTGTTCACTAGAGGTTAGGGGATGGCTGGAGGCTGTTCACTAGAGGTTAGGGGAGGGCTGGAGGCTGTTCATTAGAGGTTAGGGGATGGCTGGAGGCTGTTCACTAGAGGTTAGGGGATGGCTGGAGGCTGTTCACTAGAGGTTAGGGGAGGGCTGGAGGCTGTTCATTAGAGATTAGGGGATGGCTGGAGGCTGTTCACTGGAGGTTAGGGGAGGGCTGGAGGCTGTTCAGTAGAGGTTAGGGGATGGCTGGAGGCTGTTCAGTAGAGGTTAGGGGATGGCTGGAGGCTGTTCAGTAGAGGTTAGGGGATGGCTGGAGGCTGTTCACTAGAGGTTAGGGGATGGCTGGAGGCTGTTCAGTAGAGGTTAGGGTATGGCTGGAGGCTGTTCAGTAGAGGTTAGGGGATGGCTGGAGGCTGTTCACTAGAGGTTAGGGGATGGCTGGAGGCTGTTCATTAGAGGTTAGGGGATGGCTGGAGGCTGTTCAGTAGAGGTTAGGGGATGGCTGGAGGCTGTTCAGTAGAGGTTAGGGGATGGCTGGAGGCTGTTCACTAGAGGTTAGGGGATGGCTGGAGGCTGTTCAGTAGAGGTTAGGGGATGGCTGGAGGCTGTTCAGTAGAGGTTAGGGGATGGCTGGAGGCTGGAGGCTGTTCACTAGAGGTTAGGGGAGGGCTGGAGGCTGTTCAGTAGAGGTTAGGGTATGGCTGGAGTCTGTTCAGTAGAGGTTAGGGTATGGCTGGAGGCTGTTCAGTAGAGGTTAGGGGATGGCTGGAGGCTGTTCACTAGAGGTAAGGGGATGGCTGGAGGCTGTTCAGTAGAGGTTAGGGGATGGCTGGAGGCTGTTCAGTAGAGGTTAGGGGATGGCTGGAGACTGTTCAGTAGAGGTTAGGGGATGGCTGGAGGCTGTTCAGTAGAGGTTAGGGGATGGCTGGAGGCTGTTCAGTAGAGGTTAGAGGATGGCTGGAGGCTGTTCAGTAGAGATTAGGGGATGGCTGGAGGCTGTTCAGTAGAGATTAGGGGATGGCTGGAGGCTGTTCAGTAGAGGTTAGGGGATGGCTGGAGGCTGTTCAGTAGAGGTTAGGGGATGGCTGGAGGCTGTTCAGTAGAGGATAGGGGATGGCTGGAGGCTGTTCAGTAGAGGTTAGGGGATGGCTGGAGGCTGTTCACTAGATGTTAGGGGATGGCTGGAGGCTGTTCAGTAGAGGTTAGGGGATGGCTGGAGGCTGGAGGCTGTTCACTAGAGGTTAGGGGAGGGCTGGAGGCTGTTCAGTAGAGGTTAGGGGATGGCTGGAGGCTGTTCAGTAGAGGTTCGGGGATGGCTGGAGGCTGTTCAGTAGAGGTTAGGGGATGGCTGGAGGCTGTTCAGTAGAGGTTAGGGGATGGCTGGAGGCTGTTCAGTAGAGGTTAGGGGATTGCTGGAGGCTGTTCATTAGAGATAAGGGAATGGCTGGAGGCTGTTCAGTAGAGGTTAGGGGATGGCTGGAGGCTGTTCAGTAGAGGTTAGGGGATGGCTGGAGGCTGTTCAGTAGAGGTTAGGGGATGGCTGGAGGCTGTTCAGTAGAGGTTAGGGGATGGATGGAGGCTGTATGTCCCTCTATAGTGACAGTTATCAGCTGTTATCATCATGCTGAATACAGCATCTGCTGAATATGTCCCTCTATAGTGACAGTTATCAGCTGTTATCATCATGCTGAATACAGCATCTGCTGAATAATGCCCTCTATAGTGACAGTTATCAGCTGTTATCATCATGCTGAATACAGCATCTGCTGTATATGTCCCTCTATAGTGACAGTTATCAGCTGTTATCATCATTCTGAATACAGCATCTGCTGTATATGTCCCTCTATAGTGACAGTTATCAGCTGTTATCATCATGCTGAATACAGCATCTGCTGTATATGTCCCTCTATAGTGACAGTTATCAGCTAGCTGTATGTGTTTTATGTGTATTTTATGTGTATGTGTTTTTCTCCTGGAAAAATTACAAATCACTCCTACAAACAAAGGAAGCAAACTTTAAAGTGTGTCATATTCCACTGTATTCAGGCCAGGCAACAAGTACATTTACACAGTGGTTTGATAAGATACTATCATTCAGCATAGTATACAGTCGTTTGAGATTGAAGGTGCATGGCTGTGATCCCTGATGTGTGCGGTCAAAACACAGTGTGACCAGTCAGTGGAGGGTCAGATAGCATACACTGTGGTGCCAGTACACACTTGTGGATGTAATCGTGTACACATACACATGATCACACGCACCCATGTGCGCATACACACACCATGCATGAACACACACACAAACACACCACACTCCTGCAGAAGCCATTACAGCTCCCTGAAGGAAGCACCTGGAAACGGGGGCTTCGTTGGTGATCTCACCCTGGTCCAGGCTTCATCCCAAATGGCACCGTATTCCCTATATAGTGCACTACTTTTGACCAGGGCCCATAGAGCACTATATAGGGAATATGGTGCCATTTGGGACGCTACACCAGACTTTAAACAGTAGGTGCTACAGGACAAGGAAGGGCACTTGTGTTGTCTGCCCTACAGTTACAGCCATTCTCTGTTTTCCACTCCAGCATTTAGAGTTTTTACCATACTCCACAAACACTCATAAAAGCACCATTAAGGGACTGACGGTGTTTCTCCACAGATGATTTTAACATACACGTACACATACATGCATTCACAGACAAACTGAAGCCTAATGCGTTCTCTATGGACACCGATGACAGATGCACTTTATGAGGAAAATCACATCAACTTCAGGAATCAGACAATTTGGAAAAAGTGAGAATAGTGTGTAAAAACGGTCCCCCTGCCAATAGAGAGTATCTCTACCCACACTGACGGTCGCTCGCCACCGGAGCCACGGGGACAAAAGTAGTACTGTTCAAACATCACTTTTCCTGTTTTCACACCACAGACGAACATGAGAGGAGGACTACGGACCTACAGATGGAAATTAGCTTCATAGCAAGCTTTAACACATTTACATTGATGTGAACACTGAAATGTTGATTTGTGTGCACTGTCCCTGTCAAGCTAATTGAATGAACCAATAGATAACTGAGTAAGTAAGTCACCCAGAGAAAGAGAAAGAATCAAGGAGCCGTACAGCTCTGTCCCACTGTCCTGGCTGTCACCCAGATTAGATGACTCTGTGCCGGTCAGTCTCACACATGAAATCCTAGCTACTGTAACTCATCGACCAGACAGCCAGAGAGAGAGAGAGAGAGAGAGAGAGAAAGACAAAGAGACAGACAGACACATGGCAAAGGACAGGTCCAAAAACTCTCTACGCTGTATCTGCAAACTGCAGCTTAGCCTAAGCCTTAAAACCAGAAAATACAGAGAGGAAAATACCCAAACTCTGGGTGTTTGAATAGATAGTTTGCCGAAGAGCTGAAAAGTACTATTCCCCTGTGATGAGAGTCCAGTTTGGCTGAGTTCCTGTGTCTTACCTGAGAATTTGTCTCCCTCCATATCCAGATCACTCCCTCCACAGCCTCATGAAGTGTCTGCTTTTTTCCTCTCTCCTGGACTTCCCCTTTCTCCCCCCCCCTGCTAGCTCGCTCGTGCCCTCTCTTCCTCTCTTTTCCCCTCCCTCCCTCCCTCCCCTGCTTGTCTGTCTTTCCCTCTCTCTCTTTCTCTCCGTCTCTTTCTCTCTGTCTCTCTCTCTCTCTCTCTGTTAGATTTTTCAGTCTGTTCTGCTAATGAATGTGTCCAGAATTACGGCATGCCCATGTGCTGATCATATGGAGCTCTTGTTATTCTTTCTCTTCATTCCCACCCTCCATTCCCCCTCTTCTTCTCTCTCTCTCTCTCTCTCTCTCTCTCTCTCTCTCTCTCTCACTCTATTTCTCTGTTTCTTTCTTTCCTTCTTTCTCTGCCTTGCCATAAGACTGTAGCAGCATTGTATCTTGGAAGCAGAAACCCTGAAGGACCATGTGATGTGAGCTCCTTAGAGTTAGCCTAAAATAACCCTCTCCTCTCCATGGCCCCAATAACCCACTGTCTGATAGACCTGTCTGTACAGCAACATAGACCATAGAGTCTTCCTCGCCTATAGAGATCAGTCTCCTGACTACTAACTGAACACAATCCCCCAGAGGGCATGGCCATGGACAATACAGCCACTGTCAGAGACAATATTCAAAGACTACAGATGGACTTCTACCAGTCCTGTGTGTGTCTGTGTGTGTGTGTTTGTGTGTGTGTTGGTGTGTTTTTGGTTTTACTATCCTTGTGGGGACCAGAAGACCTCACAAGAATAGTTAAACAAGGACATTTTGCCGGTCCCCTCAAGGAAAAAGCTATTTTAGGCTTAGGGGTTAGGTTTAGGGTTAGGGTTAGGTTTAGGGTTAGGGTTAGGTTTAGGGTTCTGTACTGATCATTCCTTATTCCAGGCCAGGAGAGTTGAGGTGTTGGAGTGTGTGTGTGTGTGTGTGTGTGTGTGTGTGTGTGTGTGTGTGTGTGTGTGTGTGTGTGTGTGTCCATGCGTGTGTGTGTGTGCCTGCACATGTGTGTATTCTTAAGATTACCATACAACAGCACTCTCCTCCTAAGGCCCATCTACCTCCTGTCTGCTCATAACTCAGCCCCACCAGGAGAGGCTTTGTGTGGGGCATCTCCCTCTACTTCCCAACCCACCCAGCCCCCTCCCTCACATCCGGGCACAGGGCACACACCCCCTGCCAGCCTCCATAGTCCCCCCCACCCCACCCTGCTCCCCTGCTCTGACAAACATGCCCTGCAGAGACAGCATCAGGGGGGTCTGCTGGCAGGATGGGTCTCATTCACACCTCTAAACACTTCCCATAACCCAGTCTGCCTGTCTACCTGTTAGCTCTGCCTGTCTGTCACTCTGCCTGTCTGTCACTCTGCCTGTCACACACACACCTGAGAACACAAACACACGCAAGCACGCACACACATAAACACACACACATACACACACACACACACACACACTGCTAATAGTAAAAATTCCTGTGTATATCCCTATAACCCTGTCTGTCAGTGTGTGTATCCTAGCCTGTCTGTTAGCCTGCATAGTACAGTATCTGGCTGCCTCATTGCCTGTCAGATTCCTGTGGCTTGAGTGCACATCCTGCAAGGACATGTGCTCATACACAGGCTGTGTGTGTGTCCCTCTCCCCAACTCGGTGCTCCAGGCGCTACCCCCCCCCCCCCCCTCTCTGAATTGCTGATGCTGCAGAAGGAGTTTGCTCTTCCCACTGAGAGGAGGAGGCCTCAGTGGTGAGCCACAGCCACAGCCTGCAACCTCATGCCAGCGCTTGGCTGTTACCCACACGTGCACACACACATGAATACACACACATGAACACACACACAAACACACTCACAAACACCCACCTACACACACGCATGCACGCACACGCACACACAGTAGTAATAGTAAATAGTTAGTGCTTATAAAGTTTTCGATCATTATCTCAATCTGTCTCACTGTCGTACTCGTGCTCTTTCAATCTTTTTCACTGAAACCCAGTGCTCACAGTCAGTATCTAAATAATATGTGTGAAATGCTTGATATTGTATGTGATGTAAACAGAGAGGTCTACTTTCTTGGGGATCTGAATAGTGACTGGTTTTCATCAAGCTGTCCGCTCAAGAGGAAGCTTCTTACTGTAACCAGTGCCTGTAATCTGGTTCAGGTTATTAATCAACCTAACACGGTGTTTACAAACACTACAGAAACAAGATCATCCACATGTATCGATCACATTTGTACTAATACTGTAGAACTTTGTTCTAAAGCTGTATCCGTACCCATTGGATGCAGTGATCACGATATAGTGGCTATATCCAGGAAAGCCAAAGTTCCAAAAGCTGGGCCTAAAATAGTGTATAAGAGATCATACAAAAGATGTTGCTGTTGCTCTTATGTGGATGTTAAAAATATTTGTTGGTCTGATGTCTGTAATAAGGAGCATCCAGATGCTGCACCGCATGAATTTATGAAATTGCTTCTTCTAGTTATTGATAAACATGCACCTGTTAAGAAACTGACTGTTAGAACTGTTAAGGCTCCATGGATTGATGAGGAATTGAAAAACTGTATGGTTGAAAGAGATGGGGCAAAAGGAGTGGCTAATAAGTCTGTACATCTGACTGGCTGATTTACTGCAAATTGAGAAATTATGTGACTAAACTCAACAAAAAGAAAAATAAACTGTATTATGAAGCCAAGATTAATGATATAAAGAAACTTTAAATGAAATTATGGGCAGAAAGACAAATTCAACTCTATCTTTCATCGAATCAGATGGCTTATTCATCACAAAACCATTTAATATGGGCAAATATTTTAATGATTACTTCATTGTCAAAGTGGGCAAACTTAGGCAGGAAATGCCAACAACGAACAGTGAGCCATCGTATTCATGCATAAAAAAATTAAAAAATGAAAGAAAAGCATTGCAAGTTTGAAATTGTAAAGTTAGTGTGGGATAGGTGGAAAGATGATTGTTTTCGATCAATAATGACCAACCTCCTGGCATTGACAACTTAGATGGAAAGCTACTGAGCTATCTGTCATATCTTTAATCTGAGCCTAGAGGAAAGTCTTTGTCCTCAGGCCTGGAGGGAAGCCAAAGTCATTCAGCTACTCAAGAGTGGTAAAGCGGCCTTTACTGGTTCTAACAGCAGACCTATCAGCTTTCTGCCAGCTCTTAGCAAACTGTTAGAAAAAATGGTGTTTGACCAAATACAATGCTATTTCTCTGTAAACAAATTAACAACAGACTTTCAGCATGCTTATAGAGAAGGGCACTCAACATGTACTCCACTGACACAAATGACTGATGATTGGTTGAATAAATTGATAATAAGAAGATTGTGGGAGCTGTACTGTTAGATTTCAGTGCAGCCTTTGATATTATTGACCATAACCTATTGTTGAAAAAACGTTATGGCTTTTCAACATCAGCCATATCGTGGATTAAGAGCTATCTATCTAATAGAACTCAAAGGGTTTTCTTTAATGGAAGCTTCTCTAATGTCAAACATGTAACGTGTGGTGTACCGCAGGGCAGCTCTCTAGGCCCTCTACTCTTTTCTATTTTTACCAATGACCTGCCACTGGCATTAAACAAAGCATGCGTGTCCATGTATGCTGATGACTCAACGATGTACTCATCAGCCACCACAGCTAATTAAGTCACTGAAACTCCTAACAAAGAATTGCAGTCTGTTTTGGAATGGGTGGCCAGTAATAAACTGGTCCTGAACATCTCTAAAACTAAGAGCATTGTATTTAGTACAAAGTATTCCCTAAGTTCTAGACCTCGGCTGAATCTGGTAATGAATGGTGTGACTATTGAACAAGTTGAGGAGACTAAATTACTTGGCATTTCCTTAGATTGTAAACTGTCATGGTCAAAACATATAGATTCAATGGTTGTAAAGATGGGGAGAGGTCTGTCTGTAATAAAGAGACGCTATGGTTTTTGACACCACACTCCAAAAAGCAAGTCCTGCAGGCTCTAGTTTTGTCTTATCTTGATTATTGTCCAGACGTGTGGTCAAGTGCTGCAAGGAAAGACCTAGTTAAGCTGCAGCTGGCCCAGAACAGAGCGGCACGTCTTGCTCTTTATTGTAATCATAGTATAAATACTATGCATGCCAGTCTCTCTTGGCTAAGAGTTGAAATGAGACTGACTGCATCACTTCTTTTTAAAAGAAACTGTCACGACACCGACGGATGGTGGCGCCCCTCCTCGGCCGGGCGGAGCTCGGCGGTCGTCGTCGCCAGCCTACTAGCTACCATCGATCCCTTTTTGTTTCACTTTCTGTTGGTTAGGTCTAGGTAGGCACGCACCTGTTTTGGGTTAGTCATTAGTTGGGGGGTGGGTTATTTAGTTTAGCGTAGGATGTCTGTGTTTGTGCGTGATTGTGTTTCTTGTCCGGTTTTGTGCTATAGGAACGTGTACTGGTTTTCCTCTGCCTGTGGTTGGTTTCATTGTGTACACCACCGCAGAATAATTTAAGGGCTGCGTCCCTATATTTTTGGCGACCACATCCAGTTTTCTTGAATAAAGAAGTGTGGTCAAGAACTCTCTGTCTCCTGCGCCTGACTCTACCTCTCCTGTTTTTTTCGAGCCAGCCCGTGACAGAAACAATGTGTTGAAAATCCCAAATTGTTTGCAAAGTCAATTTATACACAGCTCTGACACACACACTTATGCCACCAGACATGCCACCAGGAGTCTTTTCACAGTCCCCAAATCCAGAACATATTCAAGAAAACGTACATTATTGTATAGAGCCATTATTGCATGGAACTCTGTTCCATCTCATATTGCTCAAATACACAGCAAGGCTGGTTTCAAAAAACAGATAAAGCAACATCTCACGGAACAACGCCTCTGTGTATGTATTGATATGTAGGCTACGTATGCTTCAAAACCATTTTTTATGTAGTTCTGTTCTTGTCTATTAATGTTTTGTATTATGTCATGTTTCATGTTTTGTGTGGACCCCAGGAAGAGTAGCTGCTGCTTTTGCAACAGCTAATGGGGATCCTAATAAAATACCAAATATCTAAATCTCTCTCCATCTCACCCTCACTGTGTCTGTCTTAACCATCCCTCTCTCCTCTCTCAAGGGGAATATTTGTGATTCATTCCTACCTGCTTACTGTAACATATCGGTCCATCTGTGCTACAGCACCTGTTTCGTGGCTCACTGATGAAGTCTGCTTGCTGATGGAATACAGTTTGTTACTTTCACTAAATCCAGTGAAAAGTGTGAAGGGCAGTCAACAGTGCCTTGTCAACCCGCACTTCACCAATTCAGCTGTGCATTTTGCTCAGCCCACAACATGAACTCAGTAGCATTAATCAAAGTCCTTGTGTTGAGGCCAACAGATGTATGTAAGTAATAATGCGTATGTATGGTGAATGCCTCAGATAGAAAAAGTATAACTTACTGGGACTGGTGATGGAAGAAGAACCTTCTCTGTCTGTCCTCCTCAGTCTCCCACTGGTGGACCTGGCAATACCTGTCACCCAGAGGAAGATAGAGAGAGAGGAGGGAAGGAGGGAGGGCGATCAATAAAGGTCATCCATTCTATGTTGCATAATACCATTATAACATAACACTACATATGCCTACAAGTTAACAACACTAAAACCCACATGGCTGATAACCTGACAACAGAGAACCCAGTGACAGCCATCACAGATCCTAGGTGACACTGAGCAGCTCTGGAATCACTGGAATGCCTTCTGGCGTTCCACTATGGCTTCCCATACAATGCTGACTGGGAGTGACCTATTCCATTCCAGATCAATACAGGGTCAGTTCTGTTGTGCTCTGTTCTGTACTGATCATTCCTTATTCCAGGCCAGGTGAGTTGAGGTGTTGGAGTGTGTGTGTGTATGTGTGTATGTGTGTGTGTGTGTGTGTGTGTGTGGACTGTAATGTAGATTCTGTGTAGACTGTTGGTCTCTCTGTAGAATGAGAGGTCGTCGGGAGGTCACAGAGTTCAACGGTCAGCTTGGTCAACCATCACCCATACCAGTACAGGTCATACCAGCAGAGGAAGGGTGTATTGTAGATACGCTTAGTGGGAGGACGACTAGTGAGTTACTGATACATGGCTGCAGCTGAAATTCTACCGAACTAGTAAGAGTAAAATGGGGACCCCCTTTAGAATCACCACAGTTATCAATTACATGATGAGGGTAGATGTTGAGAGCACAGTCATTTCCTGTTCTTTTTTTCCCCTCACATATTTAGTGTTTATTGGATATGGTAGAGGAGAGGAGTGACAGGAGACGAGAGGGAGAGGGTGCTGAAATTGTAGTGGGACAGATTCAAACCAATGCTGGAGAGGTATACAGTATGTCTTCCAGGGGCAGCAGCGTAGACTGCTAGACCACCCTAGGCAACAGTAAGTATCTATTTCTAAAGAGCTGATGATGATGTGATGATGGCCACAGAATCATGGTTTGATCTGATTTATAGCTTGGTGATTCAGAGGGGTCACACATGCCACAGGGGCAACCATCATAAGAGATCAGGGATTTAACACAGTCAGTACTATTCAGATGAAATGACTCCAACCTGTGGTTACTGAGTCAACTGACCCATCCTGTTCTGGCTCCTCCTTTTATTGAGACACTTCCTTTCTCAGTTCTGTCCTGTATGACATCGTTCACCAACATGACCAAGATATATGGATTCCTCTCTGAACTGTCACCAGTGTCTTTAGAGAGACATAGACAGCTGAGGGACAGGAAGAAAGTCTAAAGGAGTTCTGACTGTATGTTACTGAATACTGTGGGAGGAAGTCTAAAGGAGTTCTGACTGTATGTTACTGAATACTGTGGGAGGAAGTCTAAAGGAGTTCTGACTGTATGTTACTGAATACTGTGGGAGGAAGTCTAAAGGGGTTCTGACTGTATGTTACTGAATACTGTGGGAGGAAGTCTAAAGGAGTTCTGACTGTATGTTACTGAATACTGTGGGAGGAAGTCTAAAGGAGTTCTGACTGTATGTTACTGAATACTGTGGGAGGAAGTCTAAAGGGGTTCTGACTGTATGTTACTGAATACTGTGGGAGGAAGTCTAAAGGAGTTCTGACTGTATGTTACTGAATACTGTGGGAGGAAGTCTAAAGGAGTTCTGACTGTATGTTACTGAATACTGTGGGAGGAAGTCTAAAGGGGTTCTGACTGTATGTTACTGAATACTGTGGGAGGAAGTCTAAAGGGCTTCTGACTGTATGTTACTGAATACTGTGGGAGGAAGTCTAAAGGGGTTCTGACTGTATGTTACTGAATACTGTGGGAGGAAGTCTAAAGGAGTTCTGACTGTATGTTACTGAATACTGTGGGAGGAAGTCTAAAGGGGTTCTGACTGTATGTTACTGAATACTGTGGGAGGATGTCTAAAGGGCGTCTGACTGTATGTTACTGAATACTGTGGGACGAAGTCTAAAGGGCTTCTGACTGTATGTTACTGAATACTGTGGGAGGAAGTCTAAAGGAGTTCTGACTGTATGTTACTGAATACTGTGGGAGGAAGTCTAAAGGGGTTCTGACTGTATGTTACTGAATACTGTGGGAGGAAGTCTAAAGGAGATCTGACTGTATGTTACTGAATACTGTGGGAGGAAGTCTAAAGGAGTTCTGACTGTATGTTACTGAATACTGTTGGAGGAAGTCTAAAGGGGTTCTGACTGTATGTTACTGAATACTGTGGGAGGAAGTCTAAAGGAGTTCTGACTGTATGTTACTGAATACTGTGGGAGGAAGTCTAAAGGAGTTCTGACTGTATGTTACTGAATACTGTGGGAGGAAGTCTAAAGGAGTTCTGACTGTATGTTACTGAATACTGTGGGAGGAAGTCTAAAGGAGTTCTGACTGTATGTTACTGAATACTGTTGGAGGAAGTCTAAAGGAGTTCTGACTGTATGTTACTGAATACTGTGGGAGGAAGTCTAAAGGGGTTCTGACTGTATGTTACTGAATACTGTGGGAGGAAGTCTAAAGGAGTTCTGACTGTATGTTACTGAATACTGTGGGAGGAAGTCTAAAGGAGTTCTGACTGTATGTTACTGAATACTGTGGGAGGAAGTCTAAAGGAGTTCTGACTGTATGTTACTGAATACTGTGGGAGGAAGTCTAAAGGAGTTCTGACTGTATGTTACTGAATACTGTGGGAGGAAGTCTAAAGGAGTTCTGACTGTATGTTACTGAATACTGTGGGAGGAAGTCTAAAGGAGTTCTGACTGTATGTTACTGAATACTGTTGGAGGAAGTCTAAAGGAGTTCTGACTGTATGTTACTGAATACTGTGGGAGGAAGTCTAAAGGAGTTCTGACTGTATGTTACTGAATACTGTGGGAGGAAGTCTAAAGGGGTTCTGACTGTATGTTACTGAATACTGTGGGAGGAAGTCTAAAGGAGTTCTGACTGTATGTTACTGAATACTGTTGGAGGAAGTCTAAAGGAGTTCTGACTGTATGTTACTGAATACTGTGGGAGGAAGTCTAAAGGAGTTCTGACTGTATGTTACTGAATACTGTGGGAGGAAGTCTAAAGGGCTTCTGACTGTATGTTACTGAATACTGTGGGAGGAAGTCTAAAGGGGTTCTGACTGTATGTTACTGAATACTGTGGGAGGAAGTCTAAAGGAGTTCTGACTGTATGTTACTGAATACTGTGGGAGGAAGTCTAAAGGAGTTCTGACTGTATGTTACTGAATACTGTGGGAGGAAGTCTAAAGGGGTTCTGACTGTATGTTACTGAATACTGTGGGAGGAAGTCTAAAGGGGTTCTGACTGTATGTTACTGAATACTGTGGGAGGAAGTCTAAAGGAGTTCTGACTGTATGTTACTGAATACTGTGGGAGGAAGTCTAAAGGAGTTCTGACTGTATGTTACTGAATACTGTGGGAGGAAGTCTAAAGGAGTTCTGACTGTATGTTACTGAATACTGTGGGAGGAAGTCTAAAGGGGTTCTGACTGTATGTTACTGAATACTGTGGGAGGAAGTCTAAAGGAGTTCTGACTGTATGTTACTGAATACTGTTGGAGGAAGTCTAAAGGAGTTCTGACTGTATGTTACTGAATACTGTGGGAGGAAGTCTAAAGGAGTTCTGACTGTATGTTACTGAATACTGTTGGAGGAAGTCTAAAGGAGTTCTGACTGTATGTTACTGAATACTGTGGGAGGAAGTCTAAAGGGGTTTCTGATTGTATGTTACTGAATATATTAAAGCACAGGCCTCTCTCACACAGGCCTCTCTCACACACACATTTGGACATCCTAGGCATACTTGACAAGATGATACGTGCATGTACGTCTTTGGTTGTAAGACAGAAGAGAAGAAACTTGCTTCTCTGTTAAGTCCATCTCAATGTTTATGTGTGAGAGAGCAAAGAAAAATTAGGAAGAAAACTGACATCCACTGGAACCCACAGACTGCTGTTTGCTCTGGAATTTATCTCTGTGGCCACAGAAAGCAATGCCTGGCTCTCCCAGACTGACGGACATCAGAGAGAAGCCAACAGTCCAGTAACTTCAGAGAAACAGCAGCAGCACAGCCAGCCACGCTCTAATTCCTCCTCCTACTGACCAAACAACAGACCGGCCAGAGAGAGGCTACCAGACCAGACTAGCTGAGCCCAGAGCCATTCACTCCTCCTGCCAGATAGATACAACTAACATTCAGAGACCCAGTGAAGCTACCAGTACCAGACCAGACCAGCTAAACCCAGAGAAAACACCCTCACTCAGCTAAACAGAGCCCGGTAACATTGTACTGAAGCAGGGTTGGATGAGAGCTCGACAGAGCGACTACTCTCCCCTGCCACTCACCAAACATGCCTCTCCTTCCTGCTCCTCTAGACCACAAATGGCTCAGTCATCATAGCAACAGTAGCAACAGGTCTGTTTTTTTCAGGGAGGTGGTGGTAGTGTTGTAACAGGAGGATGAAACTATGCGGCACACACACACACACACACACACACACACACACACACCTCTGCTAGCTCAGACAACTGATTATTTATTTACTGTAATCCCTCACTTAGACTGAGTTTGCTTCCCAAATGGCACCCTATTCCCTATATAGCCATTAGGATCCTGGTCAAAAGTAGTGCACTATAAAGGGAATATGGGTGCCTTTTGGGACGTATCATAGATTGACTCACCATTCACTGTCACTGTAAGTAATGGGGATTAATGATTTAAATTGGGAATTGATCGTTGTTTTCTAAACTGTGGCTTGGAAGAGAGCTTTAGACTAGGGCTTTGAATCAAAATTATGTTCAGTCCTGGAGAGGCTATGGTTGTTCTAGAACAATGTTCAGTCCTGGAGAAGCTATGGTTGTTATAGAACAATGTTCAGTCCTGGAGAGGCTATGGTTGTTATAGAACAATGTTCAGTCCTGGAGAAGCTATGGTTGTTATAGAACAATGTTCAGTCCTGGAGAGGCTATGGTTGTTATAGAACAATGTTCAGTCCTGGAGAGGCTATAGTTGTTATAGAACAATGTTCAGTCCTGGAGAAGCTATGGTTGTTATAGAACAATGTTCAGTCCTGGAGAAGCTATGGTTGTTATAGAACAATGTTCAGTCCTGGAGAGGCTATGGTTGTTATAGAACAATGTTCAGTCCTGGAGAAGCTATGGTTGTTATAGAACAATGTTCAGTCCTGGAAAAGCTATGGTTGTTCTAGAACAATGTTCAGTCCTGGAGAGGCTATGGTTGTTATAGAACAATGTTCAGTCCTGGAAAAGCTATGGTTGTTCTAGAACAATGTTCAGTCCTGGAGAGGCTATGGTTGTTATAGAACAATGTTCAGTCCTGGAGAAGCTATGGTTGTTATAGAACAATGTTCAGTCCTGGAGAAGCTATGGTTGTTATAGAACAATGTTCAGTCCTGGAGAGGTTATGGTTGTTCTAGAACAATGTTCAGTCCTGGAGAAGCTATGGTTGTTCTAGAACAATGTTCAGTCCTGGAGAAGCTATGGTTGTTATAGAACAATGTTCAGCCCTGGAGAAGCTATGGTTGTTATAGAACAATGTTCAGTCCTGGAGAGGCTATGGTTGTTATAGAACAATGTTCAGTCCTGGAGAGGCTATGGTTGTTCTAGAACAATGTTCAGTCCTGGAGAGGCTATGGTTGTTATAGAACAATGTTCAGTCCTGGAGAGGCTATGGTTGTTCTAGAACAATGTTCAGTCCTGGAGAAGCTATGGTTGTTCTAGAACAATGTTCAGTCCTGGAGAGGCTATGGTTGTTCTAGAACAATGTTCAGTCCTGGAGAAGCTATGGTTGTTATAGAACAATGTTCAGTCCTGGAGAGGCTATGGTTGTTATAGAACAATGTTCAGTCCTGGAGAAGCTATGGTTGTTCTAGAACAATGTTCAAACCACCTGAGAATAAGGACATGAACTGAACAGCTGTGAGTCAATGAGGGATGTTGACATGTCAGTAAAGTACACACACCTGACCTGGGACAGGCAGCACATATATTTACAGTTATGAATGATGAGCAAGACAGAGAAGAAAGTCCATGCTTTACCTTATTCTATAACTAATGCTGGAGAGCCACAGAGAGCTACAGCTCATGAAAGGTGAATGGTGAGTCTAGAGTCTCTAGCACAACAACAGAAAGGCAGGGGAGGTGCTACATAAACACAACATAGCTGACACTGCAGAATCTCAATGGGAAACTAACAGACGCTAACTAATCAGATAACTAGAGACAGCTAAATACGTACTACAACAACAAACAAATAGATAAGACATTAATAAAACATGTATGCAGCACAAAAACTATCAAATAGATAAATATCGCATCCAAACTTTGTGGGACAGCGTAACACAAGTAGGCCTAAGGACTACAAAACAGCTAACAATATACGGCATCAATTTGACATTCAGAATATGTTAAACAGAAAAAAACATGTAACAACCAAACCGATATGGCATAATTTGGCATTTAGTCAATGCTGCCAGTAGCTATAGGAGTCCCACTGAGTTTAGGGAGTGGACAGACAGATCATAGGTACACTGGCAGAGTACAACAGTGTTTGAGCCAATCATCAACTCCTGTAAAGCCTGAATGGAAAATAAAAGTGTGAGCAACCCCAGAGCAGAACCCACAGTGTTGTCGGAACAAAGGAGATGTGTGTGAGAGAGAGTGTGTGTTGTTGAAAAGCCCAGGACAAGACTGAACAGGTGAGTGAAGCGCTACAGGGCCCTCTACAGCTCCACACACAAAACAACCACACAGAGAGACAGGTATGGCCTTCTCCACAACCACACACAGAGACAGGTGTGGCCTTCTCCACAACCACACAGAGAGACAGGTGTGGCCTTCTCCACAACCACACACAGAGACAGGTGTGGCCTTCTCCACAACCACACACAGAGACAGGTGTGGCCTTCTCCACAACCACACAGAGAGACAGGTATGGCCTTCTCGACAACCACACAGAGAAACGGGTGTGGCCTTCTCCACAACCACACACAGAGACAGGTGTGGCCTTCTCCACAACCACACACAGAGACAGGTGTGGCCTTCTCCACAACCACACAGAGAGACAGGTGTGGCCTTTTCCACAACCACACAGAGAGACAGGTGTGGCCTTTTCCACAACCACACAGAGAGACAGGTGTGGCTTTCTCCACAACCACACAGAGAGACAGGTGTGGCTTTCTCCACAACCACACAGAGAGACAGGTGTGGCCTTTTCCACAACCACACAGAGAGACAGGTGTGGCCTTCTCCACAACCACACAGAGAGACAGGTGTGGCTTTCTCCACAACCACACAGAGAGACAGTTGTGGCTTTCTCCACAACCACACAGAGAGACAGGTGTGGCCTTCTCCACAACTACACAGAGAGACAGGTGTGGCCTCATATAGGTGTCATGTGAATCTCCTCACACAAAGCTAGAATGGCCCTCTTAACTCTGAGGGACTGCTACAAATCAGTTACAATATGTCAGGTTTATGATGGTGGTATGTAGGTTTCATGGTGGTAAATAGCCCTGCCACATGGCTGTTGACTCCCTCTTAGACGTCACATAGGATTCAACAGCCATGTATCAGGGCTAGGTGGTAAAGTTTACACACAAATACCACACACTGTTTCACAACAGCTTAACCACATTTCTTCCCCCGACGGTTATACAGGTGAAGCATTTTCATGTTTTCATATGAATAATAAAGCTTCCTTTGGTACTTCCCCAGTCCTTTGTTATTAGTGAACTGAAGTATCTGAATAGTCGCGCTTCAGAACAATCAGTGTGTCATGAAGTGTGATTGAGTGATCTGACCGGTCAAGTGTAGGCCTCGTCAAACATATGAAATGATGAGTTATTGGTTCTAGAGGACTGAGGAGAGAAAACAAGAGGATTGGGGGGAGAGGGCCCGCCTCCTGCACTTTAAACCCTGTGACCCTGTAGTACACGTTCACACAAGCACACACACATACAAACACACACACACACACCTCAATGGGCCTTGATCCTTCTTGACTGTATTTGTAAAGGAGGCTAGTCCCTGTTTGAGCAGGAGGGCAGAGTTGAGCCTGATCCACCCCCCTTCTCCCCCCATCCATCCCTCCCTCCTTCCTCCCCCCAACTCATCCATCTGACCCATTGTGTTTTTATGGCCCTCATTACACATGTTCAGAGTATGCTGCAAACACCACGTAGAGTTTACACAGTTTCACAACTGGCCTGTGAAACAGAGGCTGGGAATGGACAACCAGCGGGGAATTGACTGGAGAGATGGTCATTTTTCATGTGTTTTCACAGCCCACAGAGCCCAGATAAGGTCTTTACCTGGAAGTCTCCTACCTTGAGTAATGACCACACAGAATGGTACTGACCGTGAGTAGACTGTGAACAGTACTGTGAATAGTACTGACCGTGAATAGACTGTGAAAAGTACTGTGAATAGTACTGACCGTGAGTAGACTGTGAATAGTACAGTGAATAGTACTGACCGTGAGTAGACTGTGAATAGTACAGTGAATAGTACTGACCGTGAGTAGACTGTGAATAGTACAGTGAATAGTACTGACCGTGAGTAGACTGTGAACAGTACTGTGAATAGTACTGACCGTGAATAGACTGTGAAAAGTACTGTGAATAGTACTGACCGTGAATAGTACTGACCGTGAATAGTACTGACCGTGAGTAGACTGTGAATAGTTCTGTGAATAGTACTGACCGTGAATAGTACTGACCGTGAATAGTACTGACCGTGAGTAGACTGTGAATAGTTCTGTGAATAGTACTGACCGTGAATAGTACTGACCGTGAATAGTACTCACCGTGAGTAGACTGTGAATAGTACTGACTGTGAGTAGACTGTGAATAGTTATGTGAATAGTACTGACCGTGAGTAGACTGTGAACAGTTCTGTGAATAGTACTGATTAAAAATAGTACTGACCATGAATAGTACTGACCGTGAATAGTACTGACCGTGAGTAGACTGTGAACAGTTCTGTGAATAGTACTGACCGTGAGTAGTACTGACTGTGAGTAGACTGTGAACAGTACTGTGAATAGTACTGACCGTGAATAGTACTGACCGTGAATAGTACTGACCGTGAGTAGACTGTGAACAGTACTGTGAATAGTACTGACCGTGAATAGTACTGACCGTGAATAGTACTGACCGTGAGGAGACTGTGAATGGTTATGTGAATAGTACTGACCGTGAATAGACTGTGAACAGTACTGTGAATAGTACTGACCGTGAGTAGTACTGACCGTGAGTAGACTGTGAACAGTACTGTGAATAGTACTGACCGTGAATAGTACTGACCGTGAATAGTACTGACCGTGAGTAGACTGTGAACAGTACTGTGAATAGTACTGACCGTGAATAGTACTGACCGTGAATAGTACTGACCGTGAGTAGACTGTGAATAGTTCAGTGAATAGTACTGACCGTGAATAGTACTGACCGTGAGTAGACTGTGAACAGTTCTGTGAATAGTACTGACCGTTAGTAGACTGTGAACAGTTCTGTGAATAGTACTGACCGTGAATAGTACTGACCGTGAATAGTACTGGCCGTGAATAGTACTGACCGTGAGTAGACTGTGAACAGTTCTGTGAATAGTACTGACCGTGAATAGACTGTGAACAGTTCTGTGAATAGTACTGACCGTGAGTAGACTGTGAACAGTTCTGTGAATAGTACTGACCGTGAATAGTACTGACTGTGAATAGTACTGACCGTGAATAGTACTGACCATGAGTAGACTGTGAATGGTTATGTGAATAGTACTGACCGTGAATAGCACTGACCGTGAGTAGACTGTCATTAGTACAGTGAATAGTACTGACCGTGAATAGTACTGACCGTGAATAGTACTGACCATGAGTAGACTGTGAATGGTTATGTGAATAAAACTGACCGTGAATAGTACTGACCGTGAGGAGACTGAATGGCTCTGTGAATAGTACTGACCATGAATAGTACTGACCGTGAATAGTACTGACCGTGAGTAGACTGTGAATAGTTCAGTGAATAGTACTGACCGTGAATAGTACTGACCGTGAGTAGACTGTGAATAGTACAGTGAATAGTACTGACCGTGAGTAGACTGTGAACGGTTCTGTGAATAGTACTGACCGTGAGTAGACTGTGAACAGTTCTGTGAATAGTACTGACCGTGAATAGTACTGACCGTGAATAGTACTGACCGTGAGTAGACTGTGAACAGTTCTGTGAATAGTACTGACCGTGAGTAGTACTGACCGTGAGTAGACTGTGAACAGTTCTGTGAATAGTACTGACCGTGAGTAGAGTGTGAACAGTTCTGTGAATAGTACTGACTGTGACCCTGGACCGCACCAGGCTCAGATAAATTTCTAAACGGCAATAAGACCGGTGAGCACTGATAAAGCTCATGCTGTTAAAGGGATATTCCACTCCAAAATCTACGCTTGTCAGATGTTTTCATAACCCAAAAGTGGTGTTCTGTCGGGATTTCTGTTGTGTAGATTGAGCTACATGCCACAATCTAAAATGAATGGAAAAGATAAGCTCCTTGTAGGTCGAGTTTCCTGGTTTGTGGTGCTCATATTTTCCATTCATTTGATGTTGAGGCATATACAGTAGTTGGATCTACACAGCCGATGGCATGGGATGTGGACGCATCTGGACATTAGAAAACATCTGACAAACTTAGAATTTTATTCAGAGTATAATGCTCCTTTAAACTTGAAAACCGGTTTTATGAAAACTGAAAACTTTTAACACAAGCCTTTCTCTCACTCATCAAAACTCACCCAGGATTTTATCACCACTACTGACACAGGTGTGTTTAGTCACGATAAACTATCACAATTACACCAAAAACAGTAAATATCATATCAGTGAAGCAACATGATGGAAACAAGTTTTTAAAGACAATTTTTATGATCTCAATAGGGAAACAGTCTGGAAGTAAGAGCAGTGAATAAAACAATGGCTTGTAGTGTAACAGATATGGATCGGCCTTCCATCTTGGCAGGTAGAGTAGAGATCAGTAACTAAAATTAACTCAGACTGTGTCCCTAATGGCACCATATTCTCTATGTAGTACACTACTTTGACCAGGGCAATAGGGCTCTACACTATTATAGGGAATAGGTTGCCATTTGGGACCCAGCCTCAGATAAAAAAGTCAATTGAGTTTCTGGGTTTGAAATTCCCTCTGGAACACTTGGTTCCTTGCCTGGAATCCGTGCTGATATGTTCTGTTTCACCAGAATTGAGAGCCATTTGAAGAGTCCTTTTTGGTTCCATGTAGAACCCTTTCCCCAGAGGGAACCCAAAAGAGTTCTATCTGGAACCAAAAATGGTTATTATATGGGGACAGCTGAAGAACCCTTTTGGAACCCAATTTTATAAGAGTGTAGGCTACTGGGCAGGGGCGGAAATCCCGGGGGGGACACGACCTCCCCCATCATGGGAAAAATATGATTTGTCCCCCCCAATATATCACAGTAAACATAACTATGTAATTTAAATAATATTAATAATGCGCAATGAAAGCAATTGTGCTGATTATAGACACTTAATAGCGCGTTTTTAAGTTTCAAAAGATTGCGACCCCCCCACCCTTTGCCTCACAATGGTTTGATCCACTGCCAGTTCCTTAGTTGGCAAGGTAACAGAGAGGTCGTATCTACTGTCTGAAAGGCACTCAATGAACGTAACTGACGGGAGGTTCATCCAGTCAATCGTGCCAATGCAATGTTTTGTTTTATGTTGGCAGGGTTCACACACACACACACACTAGCTGAATATGCAGAGCTAGCGCGCAAATATTAACTATTAAGCTAGCTAGTACCTATTCCATTTATGTGGCGTCGTCAAAGATGGAATCTTTGCTATCGTCAATTTATTCCAAGATCAGCATGCAGATGATGTAAGTTAGTGCTTCAAAGTCCCTGTGATAAGGTTAGCGATAAACTGAAGAACTTATTTATTTTATTTCACCTTTATTTAACCCGGGTAGCAAAGTTTATAGCAAACACCACTGAAATGGAATTGGTGCTCGCTAGCTTTGCAAATTCAGCTATTGTTGGAAGCCAGCCAATATGAAACAAACTATTAAAATTACAAAAGGTTGCAGCATATGTTGTGTAAATGGTGAACTCATACAGCTGTCAACTCTTGTCACTGCAATCCGTTTCACATTTGCTAGCTACCTTTTAGATCGAAGCTCAAATAGAATGATTGAAGATAAGATGATAGAAGCCCATCTCCTACTGTAAATTACCTACACACTGTGTGTGTGTGTAGCCAGCCAGCCAGCCAGCCAGGTAGAAAAATGGCAGAAAAATAAAAAAGACGGACATCAGAGTATTTTTCAGTACACCAAAACGTAAAGTAAGAACCCTAGTAGCCTAATATCTCAAAGACTAGTTGATAAAATGTTCATAAGAAATAAATGAAATTCTAATGGAAATGTTTCACAATGATGTCATTAGGCAGAGCAGGCAACAGATGGCACACAGACAGCAGAGTTGGGGACAGATATGCAGGGACAGACTGGCAGAAACAGGGAGTCTCAGGTAAGTTTGAGTCTCTGTTTGGCAACATTATGAAAGGTTCTCCATTTTTTTTACTTGTAAAATAGGAACATAATTGGAAAATGCCATGGATACCCCCACTCTCAACTTAAACTGGTGACTGAACTAAGATTTGTTAAAGGCAATGGTATTGCTGTTGTGATTAGTTGTGTAGTTTTGGGTACCGGTAGTTAGGAGTATGGCAAACACCTTACTTCTTTGGTTCCTCAATATACATTTACCATATTACAATGTAGGATATGTGTTACAGCACTACTTTTGGTGTCCCCCTCAGGAATTGCTCTTGAGAAAATGTAATGTACCGTAATTTCCGGACTATTAAGTGCACCTGAATATAAGCCGCACCCACTGAATTTTTAAAAAAGTATTATTTTGAACATAAATAAGCCGCACATGTCATTAGCCGCAGGTGCGTACCGGTACATTGAAACAAATGAACTTTACATAGGCTTTAACGAAACACGGCTTGTAACAAAAATAAATAGGCTTTAACGAAACACGGCTTGTAACAAAACATTTAAAATTAGCAGTAAGCTTTAGTTGTCTTTTTGCACTGAGTAAATTCCTCACGCTGCTGTTTCCAATGTCTTATCATCGACTCATTAAGACCAAGCTCCCGTGCAGCAGCTCTATTTCCTTTTCCAACAGCCAGATCAATCGCCTTCAACTTGAATGCTGCATCATATGCATTTCTCCGTGTCTTTGCCATGATGAGGGTGACAAAATGACTACCGTAATCAGAATGATGGGAAATTTGAGAGCGCTCGATTTAATCTAAACAGTAAACAAAAAAGTTGTTTGACCTTAACCCGTTCGGCAATTTCATTGGTCTAATGAAAGCTTCATGCCGCCAAAAAAGAGAGAGAGAGAGAGAGAGAGAGAACGAGAGAGAGAGAATAGCCTTGCTATTGAGAAAGGTCGCCATAGGCAGACCTGGCTCTCAAGAGAAGACTGGCTATGTGCACACTGCCCACAAAATGAGGTGGAAATTGAGCTGCACTTCCTAACCTCCTGCCAAATGTATGACCATATTAGAGACACATATTTCCCTCAGATTACACACACCCGCAAAGATTTCGAAAACAAATCCAATTTAGATAAAATTCCATATCTATTGGGTGAAATACCACAATGTGCCATCACAGCAGCAAGATTTGTGACTTGTTGCCACAAGAAAAGGACAACCAGTGAAGAACAAACACCATACAAGCCATATTTATTTATTTTCCCTTTAGTACTTTAACTATTTGCACATCGCTACAACACCGTAATATAGACATAATGTGACACTTGAAATGTCTTTATTATTTTGGAACTTGTGTGAGTGTAATATTTACTGTTCACAATAAACTTTTTATTGTTTATTTCACTTTTGTTTAATATCTATTTCACTTGCTTTGGAAATGTAAATATATGTTTCCCATTCCAATAAAGCCCCTTAAATTGAATTGAGACAGAGAGGGGGGGGGGGGGCTATCTACAGTGTATAAACTACAGGGTCATCTAAGGTTTGAGGGTAACATATTTGTTTGTGTTTGTTTGTGTTGGCTTGTTTTTTTTCCCGGAATTAAAAAAATAGGAATTGGGACCACTAAACAATTCATTGCAATCCTGGTCTTGAAAACCTTAAGGGTGTGTGTGTGTGTGTGTGTGTGTGTGTGTGTGTGTGTATGCATGCATGCGTGCGACACCAGGAGAGATATGTGAGACAGAGAGCGAGACAAAAAAGACAGACAGACATACAAAGCTTTTTGGCCTCATACAGTATGTGTCACTATGTACTATAGAAGACACTAAGATAATCTGTTACAGCTCTTCCTCAGTCAACCCCTCCCCTGGCATCATCTCATACCCCTGACAGACAGCTATCATCACAGAGCTGCATTCCTGTCTGGAGTCCCAGATAAACACAGAGTGGACACTTCAGACCTGGCTCCATACAGTATAGAGCACAGCATATGGTAGGAAATGGAGACTAGGGCCTGTACTGTGTGTAGAGTAGATCACAGGACCAGGGGGAAAGGAGGGACACTATATACAGTATAGATAGAGATAGAGATGCAGCATTTAAAGGCAATGTTTCCACATTTACGGTAAACGGTGCAGATGTCAGCCCAATCGGAAATTACCTGTAAATGTCAAGTGATCTACAACACGACTCGGATTGAATCCTGGCCGTAGTCTAGGATATATTCCCTCTGTCTCTCAGAGTGGGAGAATGAAAAACGGATTGTAGCTCAGCTGTCATCTATTCTTCTCCAATCAAGACTCAACATCCAGAAGAAGTCTTAAAGCTGACCAGGCCTTCTGATGTGACGATAAACAACGTCATTAGACCCTGTTCATGTCTGGGCTCCCACGGACATCTCATCAGCATAATAATAACATCCCCGTCAACATCCGTCTGTTTAAACTAGAGATATCATTTTTTGGGGGTGGGCTGCGTCTCAATCCACCACATCCGTATCTGTGGTGGAAGGTGGCCTAGCTACAGCGGTGTTTGTCAGACCTTGAGACATCCAGAAAGCGCCATGGGACTCATCTGAAGTCGGTACCGTCGATCTGCCAACTTCTGTCTGTAGCGTCTGTAACAGTTTGGGCTAATATGACCCCTCTATGAAAAGGTGAGTTTCCCATGAACACGTACATGTTGTTTTGCTCTAGGAAGCCCACAAGCCTCACAAGACACGTGTGTGTGTGTGTGTGTGTGTGTGTGTGTGTGTGTGTGTGTGTGTGTGTGTGTGTGTGTGTGTGTGTGTGTGTGTGTGTGTGTGTGTGTGTGTGTGTGTGTGTGTGTGTGTGTGTGTGTGTGTGTGTGTGTGTGGGAGTTATAAGATAAAGGATGCCCGACAGACAGAAGAGCACCAAAGACACATGCGTAACATGTGAGCTCATCCATCTCCCTGTTCCATACAGTACCCATACAGTACCTATAATCCATTAAAGCACAGGCCTCTCTCGCACAGGCCTCTCTCACACACAAATTGATGGTTTGGACATCCTAGGCATACTTGACAAGATGACAGGGCAAATAGTGTGTCTCAACAGAGTTTATAGGTTGACTTTCAAGTTCCATCTAATAATATCTTTACACACAGCAAATCAAAGCCTGTCTGCAGATATAAACAATGTTAAAACCCATAATGCAGAGCGGTGCTTGCAATAAGTCAGAGAGGTAGTAGTAGTGTGTTTGGGGTTGGTCTTGAAAGCGCATACCAGACCCAGCGATACCCTATTATGAGTAAATCAGTGCTGTGGGCTCGGTAAATTATGAGCCTGTGTGTGTGTGGGTGTGTGTGTCCTAGCCTCTTCTTTGTGTGGTTGTTATTCATGTGCAGGTTACTGATTGATCCGCCAGGCTGAGGGAGTGGCGTACAAGGCAGAGAGCAGCTCCACATACAGGGCTCAGCTACCAGGGTCAGACACTCACACACTGACACAAGCATGTGTGAAGTGAGCACCCTCATTTACAGTCTATGATGAATGCAGTCAGACAAACATGCACATTGCACTCTCTCACATACACACACACACACACACACATTCTGAAATACTGTAAAATAATACTGAGAGAAACATACAGCTCACAGTGTGTGTGTATATACAGTATGCACACACACACACACACCATCCATATCCCATCCCCACACAGACCCATATCCCTGTACAGTATCTCCACACACAGTTTCAGTTCTGATGTCAAATCCCCCATGTCTGATGGTAGCCCACTCTAAACACCCCCACACTGATCATGAAGACGACCTTCTCCAAACAACCCCACACTGATCATGAAGACGACCTTCTCCAAACACCCCCACACTGATCATGAAGACGACCTTCTCCAAACACCCCCACACTGATCATGAAGACGACCTTCTCCAAACACCCCCACACTGATCATGAAGACGACCTTCTCCAAACACCCCCACACTGATCATGAAGACAACCTTCTCCAAACACCCCCACACTGATCATGAAGACGACCTTCTCCAAACACCCCCACACTGATCACGAAGACGACCTTCTCCAAACACCCCCACACTGATCACGAAGACAACCTTCTCCAAACACCCCCACACTGATCACGAATGCAACTTTCTCCAAACACCCCCACACTGATCATGAAGACAACCTTCTCCAAACACCCCCACACTGATCATGAAGACAACCTTCTCCAAACACCCCCACACTGATCATGAAGACGACCTTCTCCAAACACCCCCACACTGATCATTAAGACAACCTTCTCCAAACACCCCCACACTGATCATGAAGACAACCTTCTCTAAACACCCCCACACTGATCATGAAGACGGCCTTCTCCAAACACCCCCACACTGATCATGAAGACGACCTTCTCCAAACACCCCCACACTGATCATGAAGACGACCTTCTCCAAACACCCCCACACTGATCATGAAGACGACCTTCTCCAAACACCCCCATACTGATCATGAAGACAACCTTCTCTAAACACCCCCACACTGATCATGAAGACGGCCTTCTCCAAACACCCCCACACTGATCATGAAGACAAGCTTCTCCAAACACCCCCATACTGATCATGACGACAACCTTCTCCAAACACCCCCACACTGATCATGAAGACAAGCTTCTCCAAACACCCCCACACTGATCATGAAGACAACCTTCTCCAAACACCCCCACACTGATCACGAATACAACTTTCTCCAAACACCCCCACACTGATCATGAAGACAACCTTCTCCAAACACCCCCATACTGATCATGAAGACGTCCTTCTCCAAACATCCCCACACTGATCATGAAGAAAACCTTCTCCAAACGCCCCCACACTGATCATGAAGACAACCTTCTCCAAACACCCCCACACTGATCATGAAGACAACCTTCTCCAAACACCCCCACACTGATCATTAAGACAACCTTCTCCAAACACCCCCACACTGATCATGAAGACAGCCTTCTCCAAACACCCCCACACTGATCATGAAGACAACCTTCTCCAAACACCCCCACACTGATCACGAAGACAACCTTCTCCAAACACCCCCACACTGATCATGAAGAAAACCTTCTCCAAACACCCCCACACTGATCATTAAGACAACCTTCTCCAAACACCCCCACACTGATCATGAAAACGGTCTTCTCCAAACACCCCCACACTGATCATGAAGACAACCTTCTCCAAACACCCCCACACTGATCATGAAGACAACCTTCTCCAAACACCCCCACACTGATCATGAAGACAACCTTCTCCAAACACCCCCACACTAATCATGAAGACAACCTTCTCCAAACACCCCCATACTGATCATGAAGACAAACTTCTCCAAACACCCCCATACTGATCATGAAGACGGCCTTCTCCAAACACCCCCACACTGATCATGAAGACAGCCTTCTCCAAACACCCCCACACTGATCATGAAGACAACCTTTTCCAAACACCACCACCACGGTCTTTGTTATTAGTCAATATCCTGTCTCCAGAGCTGAACAAATATGCCCAGAATGTGACAGCAGCTCCGCACACGTTCCGGCGGGAGACAAACAGGACAGATGACGACGGCATGACCAGACATGCACTCCCTGCTCCGATGCAAACTGTGGGAAGGGAGTTGTTGGGAAAGGAGACAGTCAATGGGAATGGGTTGTGTACACTACACAGAGCAGCACAGAGCCAAGGGCTTAGGGTTAGAGACTGTGGAGACTCAGGTTGCGCCACAAATGGCCTTGCCCCTATGGGCCCCTGTCAAAAGTAGTGCACTATATAGGGAATAAGGTGCCATTTGGGATGCAACCTCAGAGAAAGGAAGCTGTAGGTTAAAGCAAATAGAGTGGGTTCTAGGAGTGGGTGAGTGAGTGAGACACTGTTAAGGGTGAAAGAGTGGATGAGTGAGTGAACCACCATTAAGGGTGAAAGAGTGGGTGAGTGACTGAGAAACCGTTAAGGGTGAAAGAGTGGATGAGTGAGTGAACCACCATTATGGGTAAAACGTGATGCTGGATACAGGCTACGTACAGATACAGGCTACAGCAGGTGTTCACACATGGAGGTTAAACATAGTCAGGAGGGGAGAGAGACAACACAGGGAGAATGACCAGCCATGCTGAGTATTATGGATGGATGGATACAACACCTTTTCTCCCTGCTGAGTATCATAGATGGATGGATGGATGGATGGATGGATACAACACCTTGTCTCCATGCTGAGTATCATGGATGGATGGATGGATGGAATATAGCACCTCGTCTCCATGCTGAGTATCATGGATGGATGAATGAATATAGCACATCGTCTATATGCTGAGTATCATGGATGGATGGATGGATGGAATGAATATAACACCTCGTTTACATGCTGAGTATCATGGATGGATGGATGAATATAGCACCTCGTCTACATGCTGAGTATAATGGATGGATGAATGAATATAACACCTCGTTTACATGCTGAGTATCATGGATGGATGGATGAATATAGCACCTCGTCTACATGCTGAGTATAATGGATGGATGAATGAATATAACACCTCGTTTACATGCTGAGTATCATGGATGGATGGATGAATATAGCACCTCGTCTACATGCTGAGTATAATGGATGGATGAATGAATATAGCACCTCGTCTACATGCTGAGTATCATGGTTGGATGGATGAATGAATATAACACATCGTCTCCATGCTGAGTATAATGGATGGATGAATGAATGAATATAGCACCTCGTCTACATGCTGAGTATCATGGATGGATGGATGAATGAATATAACACCTCGTCTCCATGCTGAGTATCATGGATGGATGGATGAATGAATATAGCACCTCGTCTACATGCTGAGTATCATGGATGGATGGATGAATGAATATAGCACCTTGTCTACATGCTGAGTATAATGGATGGATGAATGAATGAATATAGCACCTCGTCTACATGCTGAGTATCATGGATGGATGAATGAATATAGCACCTTGTCTACATGCTGAGTATCATGGATGGATGGATGGATGAATATAGCACCTCGTCTACATGCTGAGTATCATGGATGGATGGATGAATGAATATAGCACCTTGTCTACATGAGTATCACGGATGGATGGATGAATGAATATAGCACCTCGTCGACATGCTGAGTATCATGGATGGATGAATGAATATAGCACCTCGTCTACATGCTGAGTATCATGGATGGATGGATGAATGAATATAGCACCTTGTCTACATGCTGAGTATCATGGATGGATGGATGAATGAATATAGCACCTTGTCTACATGCTGAGTATCATGGATGGATGGATGAATGAATATAGCACCTTGTCTCCATGCTGAGTATCATGGATGGATGGATGAATGAATATAGCACCTCGTCTCCATGCTGAATATCATGGATGGATGGATGAATGAATATAGCACCTTGTCTACATGCTGAGTATCATGGATGGATGGATGAATGAATATAGCACCTTGTCTCCATGCTGAGTATCATGGATGGATGGATGAATGAATATAGCACCTCGTCTCCATGCTGAATATCATGGATGGATGGATGAATGAATATAGCACCTTGTCTCCATGCTGAGTATCATGGATGGATGGATGGATTGATATAACACCTTGTCTCCATGCTGAGCATCATGGATGGATGTATATAACACCTTGTCTCCATGCTGTGTATCATAGACAGATGGATGGAATGATATAACACCTTGTCTCCATGCTGTGTATCATAGACAGATGGATGGATGGATATAACACCTTGTCTCCATGCTGTGTATCATAGACAGATGGATGGATGGATATAACACCTTGTCTCCATGCTGTGTATCATAGACAGATGGATGGATATAACACCTTGTCTCCATGCTGTGTATCATAGACAGATGGATGGATATAACACCTTGTCTCCATGCTGTGTATCATAGACAGATGGATGGATATAACACCTTGTCTCCATGCTGTGTATCATAGACAGATGGATGGATGGATATAACACCTTGTCTCCATGCTGTGTATCATAGACAGATGGATGGATGGATATAACACCTTGTCTCCAAGGCTCTTCGAGAGTAACTTTCCTAATCCACCACCCATGTATGGCACCTCACTGGCACACATTCTGACGGCAGACATTTAGGACCAGAGCAGACGATCTGTTAGCCAATCATCATCCCCTATAGACCAGATATTAAGTAATCTGATGAGGGCTGTATATTGTAGACCACATTACATTTACATTTCACATTTTATTCATTTAGCAGACACTCTTGTCCAGAGCGACTTACAGTTAATGCGTTCATTTTAAGATCGCTAGTTGGGACGACCACATATCACAGTCATAGTAAGTACATGGAAAAGATGACATGTACACATCCGTCCATTGGCAAAACAAAAAGATAGTGTTGTAGGACATAAACCTTGTCTTGCTGCAGGGCAGTGGAGAGGAAGCAGTGGTGAGAGGACCATCAACCTGTCAATCAACTGTATTTGGAACCAAACTGTCAAGAGACAACATTATCTCAAATGGAAACACACTCTACCACATCAATGTATTATTCATCTCTAATCTACATAGAATGATACATAGAGACCATACTGCAAGTAAACATCATATTCTTCTTGAGCTTTTCATTAAGTATCTTTGGCCACTGTGTGACCTCCAGACCTTGAAATGCACCTCTCATTATACCAACAGATTAGCGGTCAGGTGGGTTCACTTAAGGCTCTTGTTAGTACTTTGCCATCCCAGACAAAGTTTTCAAACATCTTGTGAATTATTTGACAGCAAGAATACAGTCAGACTTAACTATTGTCAATAGTCAGACATTGTTTAGTCAAAGACTAACAGAAATGGCCACACCTGGCTCCATGTGTGGCTCTTTGAAAGGAGAAATTCACAACAAGGGTAACTTGATGATCAACTACCTTTAAGTAATAAGGCACCTCGGAGTTTGTGGTATATGGCTAATATACCACGGCTAAGGGCTGTATCCAGGCACTCCACGTTGCATTGTGCATAAGAACAGCCCTTAGCAGTGGTATATTGGCCATAATATACCACAAACCCCCGAGGTGCCTGATTGCTGTTATAAACGGTAATTACAGCAGTAAAAATACATTTTTGGCATACCGATCGAATTTCAGGGCTCGATACACAGAGTTTATAATATCTAATAACTCATCACAATCAACAGAAAAGCAAGATGTGTTGAAACAGTATATCACTAAACAGTTAGACGGTTAAAGTGGGATGGTGGGATACTGTGAAGTGGTTGGAGCTTAGTGACTCAGTCAGGGATCATGGTGGCAATCATAACTGACCTTTAGAGTACTGGAAAATAAATCATTATCCCATGCCAATGTACATGTATCTCTCTGGGGCACGTTCACTTTCCCTCAATACAGATAACCTACGCGCGCGTACACGTAACCTAAATTTACATATTTACAAGTAACTTAAAGTTACATCACTGAAGCTGATAGTGTGCACATTTAGATGGACAACTGTACAATAACAATGTAAAGTGTTTGAATAACATTACAGCAAAGTAATAACAACAACAGGAGTATCCATAATAAATATTCCATCAAATGGCACACCTACCTGAATATCCTGATTTCTTCATGATGATCCTCCGTACAGAAACGACTTGCTTTAAGCCTCTATATGAGTTGTTATTTTAGCCAGGCAATGTCTCAGACGTGTTCGATGTTGTCCGTGGCAATCAGATTTACAACCGTAGTTTCACAGGTATCTCGGTGCGCGCTTTTCTCCCTATTCCTCCCAATCCTGGAACGTTAAGCTTTCCGAACACACCTGGCTGCGGGGAAAATCAGGGGAACCGCAACTTCGTGGACTTGAAGTAAATTAGTGAATTATTTAATTTATCAGGATCGAACGCAGACAACAGGGAGTTAACCTCAAGGCCAGGCTATCTCTGGATAAGTAGAATGGATACAATCACACCTGCGCTAACAACGCACGCCCAATCTGAAGGCGGGACTTGGAGCAATATACCGTACACAGTAATCAGAGGAAGTTATGTCAAAGTTCACGGTGATGACACTGTGGGCTAACCCATTGAGAAAATATACATTTAGAAATCACAGCATGTCAACAAATATTTGCTTACAGCAGTAGGGTGGATCATTACTCACTTTAAAATAAGAATCCACATCAGTGTTTGATTGTTAATAGGATACAGTTGTAATATCCTTTTCATGTACAGTATCACTTTAGGTTGAAAAGACTTCGGCAAAGACGTTTTGCTGAAGTCAAAATTCTAGTGCTTATGCTACAACAGATGTGTGAAAAGACCCAATGAACAGGTGATTAATGAAGGATGCAGCCAGTAGCTCAATCAAACATTCTGCTATGTCAGTCATATCAAAGTGTACAACTGTCAGTGTCATTCAAACATGCAAATAAGACTTGATGAAAATGATTATCCTCGACCTCACACAATGTGCTGCTATTCTGATCTGAGGAGACCTCTTGTGGACGTTTCTTGAAGGACAAACATTTGACATCCTGTGTACTTCTTCTAAAACCTAGAGAAGCAAGTATGTAAAAAAAAAATAAAAAAAATGTAAATGTAAAAATAAGAAGCAAGTATGTGTAGCTGCTGTCCAATATGGCGACCTTCATATAGGTTACTGGGTGTGTCGAAAGGAGTGGGAGTATGTGCCTCTGACCTGGCTGAGGTGCTTCCCTCTGGGCAGCTGTATCACGATGTCGCCGGCGGTAGCTAACATTGCGACCAGTGTACCAGTATTGTGTCAGGGTGCCTGCTGACCTGAGGTGTTTCCCTCTGGGCAGCTGTATCACGATGTCGCCGGCGGTAGCTAACATTGCGACCAGTGTACCAGTATTGTGTCAGGGTGCCTGCTGACCTGAGGTGTTTCCCTCTGGGCAGCTGTATCACGATGTCGCCGGCGGTAGCTAACATTGCGACCAGTGCACCAGTATTGTGTCAGGGTGCCTGCTGACCTGAGGTGTTCCCCTCTGGGCAGCTGTATCACGATGTCGCCGGCGGTAGCTAACATTGCGACCAGTGTACCAGTATTGTGTCAGGGTGCCTGCTGACCTGAGGTGTTCCCCTCTGGGCAGCTGTATCATGATGTCGCCGGCGGTAGCTAACATTGCGACCAGTGTACCAGTATTGTGTCAGGGTGCCTGCTGACCTGAGGTGTTTCCCTCTGGGCAGCTGTATCACGATGTCGCCGGCGGTAGCTAACATTGCGACCAGTGCACCAGTATTGTGTCAGGGTGCCTGCTGACCTGAGGTGTTCCCCTCTGGGCAGCTGTATCACCCCTACAAGCTCTCACAGTCTCATGTCAGAATTAGACGTTCATCCACGTTCCTCAAACGTCAAATTTTGAAGTTGTTCAAAACACCATATTTAGTGTTTAAGGTTAAGTTTAGACATCTCACTAAAGGCTTCAGTCATACAAAAGTTATACTTAAATCAGAACTGGTTCCCTAGCAGATTAGTAAGAATGTCTCACCTCATTCAAGAATGGCCTTTTTACCTTTATTCAGATTACAACCTCTCAATTTCGGTTATTTGAAAATGAAATAAACTCCAGAATATGGCTATTTTTAAAACAAGCCATACAAAGTTGGTTGCAATTTCACTTTAATCCATCAGGAAAAAACTGAACAAATATTACAACAAATATTATGATTAAACTCAAATATTGTAACGGCTGTTTGGACACACCTACTCATTCAAGGGTTTTTCTTTATTTTTACTATTTTCTACATTGTAGAATAGTGAAGACATCAAAACTATGAAAACACATATGGAATCATGTAGTAACCAAAACAGTCTTAAACAAATCAAAATATATGTTATATTTGAGATTCTTCAAAGTAGCCACCCTTTGCCTTGATGACAGCTTTGCACACACTTGTCATTCTCTCTAACAGCTTCATGAGATAGTCACTGGAATACATTTCAATTAACAGGTGTGCCTTGTTAAAAGTTAATTTGTGGAATTTATTTCCCCCTTAATGCGTTTGAGCCAATAAGTTGTGTTGTGACAAGGTAGGGATGGTATGCAGATTATAGCCCTATTTGGTAAAAGACCAAGTCCATATTATGGCAAGAACTGCTCAAATAAGCAAAGAGAAACGACAGTCCATCATTACTTTAAGACATGAAGGTCAGTCAACCCGGAAAATGTCAAGAACTTTCACATTTTCTTCAAGTGTGGTCGCAAAAACCATGAAGCACTATGATGAAACTGTCTCTCATTAGGACCACCACAGGAAAGGAAGACCCAGAGTTACCTCTGCTGCAAACGATAAGTTCATAAGAGTTACCAGCCTCAGAAATTGCATCCCAAATGAATGCTTCACATAGTTCAAGTAACAGACACATCTCAACATCAACTGTTCAGAGAAAACTACACGAATCAGGCCTTCATGGTCAAACTGCTGCAAAGAAACCACTACTAAAGGACACTAATAAGAATAAGAGACTTGCTTGGGACAAAAAACAGGAGCAATGGACATTAGGCCAGTGGAAATATATCCTTTGGTCTGATGAGTCCCAATTTGAGATTTTTGGTTCCAACCTCCGTGTCTTTGTGAGAGGTGAATGGATGAACGGATGTAGGTGAACGGATGATCTCTGCATGTGTGGTTCCCGCGGTGAAGCATGGAGGAGGAGGTGTGATTTAGGTCAGTGATTTATTTAGAATTCAAGGCACACTTAACCAGCATGGATACCACATCATTCTGAAGCGATACGCCATCCCATCTGGTTTGCGCTTAGTGGGACTATAATTTGTTTTCATTGGTCAATGACCGATGACCAAGAAGGGGAGTGATGGAGTGCTGCATCAGATGACCTGGCCTTCACAATCACCTGACCTCAACCCAATTGAGATGGTTTGAGATGAGTTAGACCACAGAGTGAAGGAAAAGCAGCCAACAAGTGCTCAGCATATGTAGGTACTCCTTCAAGACTGTTGGAAAAGAATTCCAGGTGAAGTTGGTTGAGAGAATGCCAAGCGTGTGGAAAGCTGCCATCAAGGCAAAGGGTGTTTACGTTGAAGAATCTCAAATATAAAATACATTTTGATGTGTATAACACTTTTTTGGTTACTACATTATTCCATGTTTGTTATTTCATAGTTTTAATGTACTCACTATTCTACAATGTAGAAAATAATACAAATAAATAAAAACACTTGAATGAGTAGGTGTGTCCAAACTTTTGAATGGTACCTCATATATACAACCTACCCCCTGAAAATACATTTAAAAGAATACAATGAAAGTTTAGACATGAACTTCGATTTTTTTAAGTTAGGGTTAAGTTTAGGCATTATCTCTGAATTCTTATGATTAGGCATTAACTCCGAATGGTTAAGGTAAGGGTTAAGGTTTTGGGATAGGCCAAAATATCAAAAACAACTTTCTGTCGCTGGATTCGAACATGCAACCTTTAGCATTAGATTCAGATGCCTTCACAACACACTAGCAAAAACAGAACTTACTTGAAGGTAACACTACTCATAATTGCCCCTAGTGGCTGGCTTATACGTCATCTCCCGACAAGAGTATGTGAGCGGAGTTGAGCGTTCTGAAATCCCGCTCATCATTCAATGTCCTTTACAACCGCTCCACTAAAAATCCCTCCTCGCTCAAAGAATAAAAAACTACCGCTCCATTCATTAAAACCACAACCACCATCTATTTTTGTGACTACCTGGACCTACCATTTGTTTTTTTAGTATTGAAACCAAACCATATGATTTGAATGAAAAGTATTTTAATTAACAACTGTAAAACGTGACTATAAGAAGCGCTCATCATTTCAATTAGGCTGCATGTCATATCAACAGCATATACAGTAAACACTAAATAGGTCAAAATCCAGACAGGGAACGAAAATGAATTATTTGGCCTATATTATTTCAATTATGTCAAGGATATAGCCTATAAATAAACAAATTGTGAAGCACTCGCGAGTGATACACATTAGGCTGGCAGTGACATTAAGCACTCAGGACTTAAACAACATTTATTTGTATTAAATCATTATAGTCTACAAATTGCACACACGACTTACTAAGAATCAAATACAAAATCAACGAAATATGCCTTATTACGCTCCATCTACAGTGCCCTTGAATTCGTTTTTAGAAACATGAGTTTTGCCAGTCTGTGGCTTCAGGCTCATGTGATGGTGTCTGGAAAGCAGGCCAGCAGCGGAGAATACCCTCTCAGCGCTTGGAGAGCAGGCCAGCAGCGGAGAATACCCTCTCGGCGCTTGGAGAGCAGGCCAGCAGCGGAGAATACCCTCTCGGCGCTTGGAGAGCAGGCCAGCAGCGGAGAATACCCTCTCGGCGCAGCGGAGAATACCCTCTCGGCGCAGCGGAGAATACCCTCTCAGCGCTTGGAGAGCAGGCCAGCAGCGGAGAATACCCTCTCGGCGCTTGGAGAGCAGGCCAGCAGCGGAGAATACCCTCTCGGCGCAGCGGAGAATACCCTCTCGGCGCTTGGAGAGCAGGCCAGCAGCGGAGAATACCCTCTCAGCGCTTGGAGAGCAGGCCAGCAGCGGAGAATACCCTCTCGGCGCTTGGAGAGCAGGCCAGCAGCGGAGAATACCCTCTCAGCGCTTGGAGAGCAGGCCAGCAGCGGAGAATACCCTCTCGGCGCTTGGAGAGCAGGCCAGCAGCGGAGAATACCCTCTCAGCGCTTGGAGAGCAGGCCAGCAGCGGAGAATACCCTCTCAGCGCTTGGAGAGCAGGCCAGCAGCGGAGAATACCCTCTCAGCGCTTGGAGAGCAGGCCAGCAGCGGAGAATACCCTCTCAGCGCTTGGAGAGCAGGCCAGCAGCGGAGAATACCCTCTCAGCGCTTGGAGAGCAGGCCAGCAGCGGAGAATACCCTCTCAGCGCTTGGAGAGCAGGCCAGCAGCGGAGAATACCCTCTCGGCGCTTGCAGAGCCAATGGGGATGCTAAACACCATTCGGGCCACTTTTGTGGTCGACAATGTCTCTAGCATTGAGCCTATTCTTGCAACCGCTGGTCTGCCTGGATAATTACCTTGTTTTAGGTTTGTGTAATTTCGGCAAAATGTACAGGCATGGACGTATGGCACATTTGCAGCAAAGGTATTCATATTCAGGTTTTGAGATACGGTTATTTAATAGGGCTCCAGATTAGAGTGTATCTCCCGTTGGAACACCTGTGTGGGATCAACAATCCATTTTCTACAATAGGTATTAATTGAGTTGTTAACTATAGGACAGAATTTGCTTTTGGGCTTACAATGGGTACCAATTCTTTGTTGGGTTTCTAGGCCCGAAACTGTGTTTTGAGAAAACGTGCTTAAGTTTAAGGCCGTGTGGCCGATACATAAAGCTTATTAAAGAACAGTGATACCATCAAGAGCGGTGTGCGGGTTTCTTCTTTTTTCTCATTTTATTCAACTGTTACCATGCACCTGCCAAAAAGATAGCTCAGATGTGCCTTGCCTTTTGAATATTATTAATAATAGAACAAAAATGGACGGAACCTTCAAGAGATCAGATTTTTTTGTTAGTAAATGCTTTGCTACAATGACACACTTAGCTAGCTACCCACCTCGTTCCTTTCTGCTAGCATGTGCACGTATTAAGTACACCATCATGCTTTAGGGATACCTGTCTTTTCAGATTCCACATTTATTCTTTAGTTGTGGACACTACATCACTGCACTCCCTATCTTGCTATTGGTCCTCATCTTTGTACGTCACCTTTATTTTTCAACTGTGTGTTTTATCAGTTTCTTTGTGAAAAATTTAGCATAGTAGATGACAGTCGCTAAAGCAAGGGGCTGTAGCAGCACACAAGTAGACTACAAGTGCATGCTGGGCCGGGAATGCCCTGAGCTCCTGAAGTGAGCGCTACTGGAGTGAAATTGGAGCAGCGAGAAGGCCGATGCTTCAGCCTTTGGGAAAATCGCTCCACGCTCCAGTCAAATTGGGCACGCTCACCTCCTCGCTCCAGCTCTGCGCCGCTCACATACTCCGCTCCGGAAGTCCTCAGACATAGATGGATGTTGAATACTTGTATCACGGGTGACCTGCCTGCTCACCAATGATCAGTACTTTTAATACAAAACCAAACAATCAGTTGCAAACTTAACTGATGATCCTTTCAATTCTTTCTTATCTAGTTTTGAAATGACTGTATGTAGGTTACTGCATCTAGTATGAAACTGGTATGATCACACCAGAGATAATGTAGGCTGTTATAACCACATCCTCTCAGTCAGATGCAGCCCCATGTATACTGATCCAAAATATGACGCAACATGCACTAATTTCAAAGATGTTACTGAGTTACAGTTCATATAAGTAAATCAGTCAATTTAAATAAATAAATAATGCCATAATCTATGGATTTCACATGACTGGGCAGGGGTGCAGCCATCAGTGGGCATGGGAGGGCATAGGCCCACCCACTGGGGAGCCAGACCCAGCCAATCAGAATTCGTTTTTCCCCACAAAAGGGCTTTACTACAGACAGAAATACTCCTTTTTATTTCAGCTCATGAAAAACAGGACCAACATTTTACATGTTGCGTTTGTATTTTTGTTCAGTGTACAGTAGTTCAGCTCAGCCTTCCCCCTTTCAGTGTTGGACTGACGCATCAACTGACTAGTGTTGTCAGGCAAGCTATTCATTCTGTATGTGCCAGTTCAATGTGGACCCTAAGAGAGCCAATTGACAGGGCAAGGAGAAAAACGTTACATAATGGCCATGTTGAGACCCAGACCAGATATCTGAATGAATCATTGAAGGTCATCTTGACTCATTGGAGGACAACTACAGTGTAATTATAATGTAAGGTACTTTACATTGAGGAATTCTTGGGACTTTTCTTCCATCAGTCCAGGGTTGAGGTTCTATGCGACATCACAAGAAAGTAGGTGTAATGTTGTGGGTGCTGCAGCCTCGTTGAAACAACGTTTACACGATGAGCTGTCACAAAATCTCTCGACAGAGCACTTTCACAGTACATACATTGTTATTTCACAGTATCTCGCACACCCTTGTTTTTTCCTCGTGAGAATGTCTTCTGGGTCGGTCCATATGATTTCAATCACTTTCTGTCTGCACCCCTTTTGATTTGAACACAACATTTCATACACGTTTGGCCATGGTGGAAGTGGTCAGAAAGTGACAGTTTGGACCTGAATGCCAAAACATTCAGGATAGAGGTGCTCAAAGTTGACCCATTTTTTACCGTTTGACAAGCCTGTTTGTAAGCTTTCAAATTATATCAAAGTACAGTGATGAAGACATGGATGTCTCATGGTAGGGTGGGGAATGCAAAATGGGTCAACTTTTAATGTTTTGGCATTCAGGTCCAAAAAGTCACTTTCTGAGCCCTTACTCTATAGGCAAACATGTATGGAAAGTTTTGTTCAAATTAAAGGAGTGCAGTCAGAAAGTGATTGAAGTCATATGGAACTTCTTTTGAATTGACGTACAGGCCCATACTTCAGAATCAGCAATGTTACAGCTAAACAGGAAATGACTGGCTGTGAGTGTAACACATAATATAAAGTATGTTTGTTTTTTCAGAAATTGAAGTATGTGAAAATGTCCTGAGAAATATGATGGATTGAATTCACTGTAAACATCAGCAGGGACTGAGTGAAAAAGTTACTTGGCCAGTTTGTGGTGAAGGTTATGACTATTGACCTTTAATCAAGTTAGTCAGCATCATTGTCGTGTGGGTAAGTAAGCTTAACCCATGTTGTATTCCTGTATACATGGGTCTTGACTTCCTCTCCGCTTGCAGTTTCGACCACCCGCTGCACCAACACACGTGCACAAAGGCAGGAAGTCTCATCTCTATGCCATCTCTAAGCAGTCTCCATGCGCACACAAACACACCTCTACCATCACACAAAGACACACACACGCACAAACCACTACCATCACACAAAGGCACACACACCTCTGTACATACACGGTACACTTGCTGCACAATATAAAAACACTCGGGTCCACAGCGGGAGAAGAAAGTCACAGCTTTAACCAAACTTTCACCACATCTAAGTGGTGTGTGCAATGAAAACAACATGCACCTCCACTGTGGTCTGGTGTTGTGCATGCTTTAGTGACAAACAGTGTGACATTTAGGCCCTTGCCTTTTGACTCATGGAAAGACTGCCTTGCAAGGCTTTAGATGTAATGAATCTCTTGATCTAACTATTCTAAACCTTTTTGTCTCAGAGACTGAGCAAGAAATGGCTCCTCTCCCCATCCAAAAATGCCTTGATTAACACAAACTAGGTCAAACTTAATTTGTATCAGCCAACCGTCTGAGGGACCAGTCACTAACATCTCAGGGAACAGTGGTGGTCCACAGACCAGGGGTTGAGGACCACTGCTCTATTGGAAACCCTGAACTCAGCTATTAAGTTGTTGTAGAATGACACTTCACTGGAAAATTATTCTGCATTAACACACATTAGTATAATCGCAATGCAGTGTAACACTTGTGTTAATGAGTCAGTAGGTGGACTTATTGTCTGATAGTCATTCAGGCTTTCAGAATACTGTTTTTTTAAGGAGAGTGGGTTTCCACTCCTTTTCCTATTTTTGTGATTTAATGAGAGAGACAGGAGTGAATGGAAGGGAAAAACGGTATTTAGTAAAGCGGTAGACTTGTGATTGGATCCCAGCTAGCTAGTGGGCCATACAGTAAGTGCTGTAAGGTGACATCATTACCGGACCGACCAACCCCAGCCTGTCCAATAAATATAAAAATTCACTTGTTTTCCTTTAGACAGACGAGCCCTGCTGATGTGAGTTCTTAAAATGCAAACATCACGAAACTGTTGTGAAAAAGATGAGATGCCACAATGACCACAGAAACGGAACTGTTAGTCTTATGACTAATTTATTATAAAAAATAGACTATAATTACAGGAACAACATGATCAGTACAGGAACTAAAGAATGCAAAAGTATTACAATAAAATAGCAGTAAAAGTTGCCTGGTGCCTGAAAAATAGGCGTAGGCCCAATGCCATCAAATATGTAAAAAAATATACAGTGAGGGAAAAAAGTATTTGATCCCCTGCTGATTTTGTACGTTTGCCCACTGACAAAGAAATTATCAGTCTATAATTTTAATGGTAGGTTTATTTGAACAGTGGGAGACTGTTCAAATAAACCTACCATTAAATTTTTTTTTTAAATCCAGAAAAACGCATGTCAAAAATGTTATAAATTGATTGGCCTTTTAATGAGGGAAATAAGTATTTGACCACTCTGCAAAACATGACTTAGTACTTGGTGGCAAAACCCTTGTTGGCAATCACAGAGGTCAGACGTTTCTTGTAGTTGGCCACCAGTTTTGCATACATCTCAGGAGGGATTTTGTCCCACTCCTCTTTGCAGATCTTCTCCAAGTCATTAAGGTTTCGAGGCTGACGTTTGTCAACTCGAACCTTCAGCTCCCTCCACAGATTTTCTATGGGATTAAGGTCTGGAGACTGGCTAGGCCACTCCAGGACCTAATGTGTTTCTTCTTGAGCCACTCCTTTGTTGCCTTGGCCGTGTGTTTTGGGTCATTGTCATGCTGGAATAACCATCCACGACCCATTTTCAATGCCCTGGCTGAGGGAAGGAGGTTCTCACCCAAGATTTGACGGTACATGGCCCCGTCCATCGTCCCTTTGATGCGGTGAAGTTGTCCTGTCCCCTTAGCAGAAAAACACCCCCAAAGCATAATGTTTCCACCTCCATGTTTGACGGTGGGGATGTTGTTCTTGGGGTCATAGGCAGCATTCCTCCTCCTCCAAACACGGCGAGTTGAGTTGATGCCAAAGAGCTCCATGTTGGTCTCATCTGACCACAACACTTTCACCCAGTTGTCCTCTGAATCATTCAGATGTTCTTTGGCAAACTTCAGACGGGCATGTACAGTATATGTGCTTTCTTGAGCAGGGGGACCATGCGGCCGCTGCAGGATTTTAGTCCTTCACAGCGTAGTGTGTTACCAATTGTTTTCTTGGTGACTATGGTCCCAGCTGCCTTGAGATCATTGACAAGATCGTCCCGTGTAGTTCTGGGCTGATTCCTCACCGTTCTCATAATCATTGCAACTCCATGAGGTGAGATCTTGCATGGAGCCCCAGGCAGAGGGAGATTGACAGTTCTTTTATGTTTCTTCCATTTGCGAATAATCGCACCAACTGTTGTCACCTTCTCACCAAGCTGCTTGGCGATGGTCTTGTAGCCCATTCCAGCCTTGTGTAGGTCTACAATCTTGTCCCTGACATCCTTGGAGAGCTCTTTGGTCTTGGCCATGGTGGAGAGTTTGGAATCTGATTAGTTGATTGCCTCTGTGGACAGGTGTCTTTTATACAGGTAACAAGCTGAGATTAGGAGCACTCCCTTTAAGAGTGTGCTCCTAATCTCAGCTTGTTACCTGTATAAAAGACACCCGGGAGCCAGAAATCTTTCTGATTGAGAGGGGGTCAAATACTTATTTCCCTCATTAAAATGCAAATCAATTTATAACATTTTTGGCATGTGTTTTTCTGGACTTTTTGGTTGTTATTCTGTCTCTCACTGTTCAAATAAACCTACCATTAAAATGATAGACTGATAATTTCTTTGTCAGTGGGCAAACGTACAAAATCAGCAGGGGATCAAATACTTTTTTCCCTCACTGTATACAATAGAGAATCAATTCAACATTTAAAAGTGGTTAAAAAAGATATTGTCAATCTATAAAGAAAAATAGAATGTACAGCTAAAGACATTGAAATTCCATGCACATCAATCAGTGCTATTTTCAAGTTAAATTGTGGTGGTAATTACAAGACTCAAATTCTACCTGCTGCGTCAGGGTCAAGGACCATAAAAAGCCTCTGTATGAACAACCATTGTGTTGTGTGATGTCAGTCACATACAATGCTGTGTGCTTACTTAAGTAGCTACAGTATATAGGTAGCTTACCTTGAGGTTGAATGACTGACATAAGTGTACATCATTGATGCAAGCCCTTGCTATTAAACACTACCTGAGATTAGAACTTTCAAAGTCCTTCGTTGACATCATGTATTGCAGTATGTTGACATAATTGTCTCCTCGTCAGCTGACATGAGCCTCCATTTGGACCCAAATTAAAGATGGCTGCCGTGCATCATCAGTAACAACCTGTCTGAAGGTCGTGCCCAAAGTAAAGATGGCTGCCATGCAACATCTGTAACAACCTGTCTGAAGGTGGTGCCCAAAGTAAAGATGGCTGCCGTGCAACATCACTAATAACCCATCTGAGGGGGGTGTGCACGTCTGATGGTGGTGCGCATGTCTTCATAGACATCGTTAGTCCTGACCGGTGTTGGTCTAATCGTTGCACGCCATGCCTTTAACTGGGAAGACAAGAGATACTGGTCAGATAAGGTACTGTTAGTACGCTATGTTATTAACAACATTTAACTGACAATCTTTTCCAGAGCGACTTACAGGAGCAATTAGGGTTAAGTGCCTTGCTCAAGAGCACAGCAACAGATTTTTCACCTAGTCTGCTTGGGGATTCTAACCAGCGCCCTTTCAGTTACTGGCCCAACGCTCTTAACCTCTAGGCTACCTGTCGCCCGTGTCTTCAGAAGGGGGAGGGATCAGAAGTGGTCTTGTGTTTCAGTAAATATCTTTTGTATGGAATTGAAATTAATTGAACTAACATTATAATCAACACATTGCAAATGTCAAAACATTTGCATATATACTGTACACACACACACACACACACACACAAGTTAGATGAGACGGAATATGCAGGGGCAGAATTTGCGCAAGACCCCAGAAGCAGTTCATAACTCATGAAATACGATCAATGTAGATCAAATCAAACAATACCACAGAACATGTCTAGTATAAGGAGCTATTTCCTGTCAAATATGTTGTTACAGTACTGATAATACAACTTCCCCAACAGATTCCATCAGGTTTACATATATGAGTCAAAGCAAAAGGCTGAAGTTAAAAACTGTGCATTTCCCTACCAAAGACAGGTCAGTGGAGACAGTGCTGAGGTGGCAATCATGCCACCCGATTCACAAACTCAAACACCTACACACAGATTCACAAGCTTAAACACATACAGACACGCGCACACACACACACACACACACACACACACACACACACACACACACACACACACACACACACGAAAAAATACTATAGTATACTATGATATAAATACTGTAGTATTCACTGTAGTGTTTTTGTGGACTAAAGTAGTATTTACTGTAGTATTTACAGTTAACTATAGTATAAATACTGTAGTAAAATAAAACTATTTTATACTATAGTATTTACTGTAGTGTTTTTGCAGACTGTAATATACTGTAGTATTTACAGTAGTGTTTTTGCGTACTAAAGTAGTATTTACTGTATTATACTTTAGTATTTACAGTTAACTATAGTAAAAATAATTATGTAAATTGACTGTATTATATAATAAAGTATTTAATGAAGTGTTTTTGCAGAGTGTATACTATAGTATTTACTGTAGTATTTACTGCAGTGTGCGTGCATATTGTATACTGTAGTATTTACTGTCGTGTTTTTGCGGAGTGTAATATACTGTAGGATTTACTTTTTGTGCTATTGCGGACATTACTGTAGCATTTACTGTAGTATTTTAGTTTTATTATCTTTGACATAGAAGTAGAGGCTTTTTCCTTGAGGAAACTAAAAGAGAACATTTTCCATAACCTGTAGTTAGGTAGGTAGGACTGGGTTCTGAAAAGATATAGAAAAAAGCAGAAGCTCTGAACTAACCTAGCACAAATGTGGATATGGGGAGGGGAATGGGCAGGGTGTATGCAAATTAAATACTGTAGTATTTACTATCGTTAAAGTCTAGTGTTTTTGTAGACTGTAGTGTTTTTGGGGACAATACTGTAGAATTTACTCAGGTTTTTTTCAGATAATACTGCAGTATTTACTATAGTATTCTACAGTATACTACAACATTATATAGTAAGTACTACACATGATCGAGGGATACTACAGTGTATAGTATTGTACAGTATACTACAGTTTACTACAGAATTCTATAGTAACTACTGTAGTATTCTGTAGTAAACTGCAGTATTTTTTCATGTGGGCACACACACTTTACTGTAGCACTTACCCTGGGGATGACCCAGATGAAGAGGATGAGCAGACTCAGGAGAAGCACAGAGCCAGCAGTGACAGCTGAGACCAGGACCAGATACCTGGGCATTCCTAGCCCTGAGGACGCATCATTCTGGTCACACTCCTCATCTGCGGCACAGCAACACACCAGGGTAGCACACCTTTTTCAATTCAGTTCAGTACATATCATAAAAAATATCCCCAGGTGCAATTCGTTATAAAAGAGATGTTGAGGAATCCAATACAACTCAACAAACTGACCAGTCTGAACGTGTTTAGAAGTTACAGCCTGGTTGCTCAAGTTAGGATTAGTTCCTATGAGACTGCGCTGCTCGGAGCTCACATTAAGACAATGGTCCTGAATCATTCCCTAACCCTCCTCTTGACCCCATTACCTTTCAACATTTGCAGATCTGAAGGAACTGGACAGGTATAACCAGTGGAGCAGCTTCGAACGTACAGATCTGTATCCAGGTTGTACATGTCAGGCAGTGTCCGAGAAAGGCCAGAAAAATTGCAAGGCTCAGACCAACAGACTCCTAAACAGCTTCTGTCCCCTGGCCATAAGACTGTTAAATGGTTCATAACTACTGCTCCCCCTTTGTAATATATGTATTACTACCACTACACTGCTGTTCATGGATTACTGATTGCCATTCATATCTATTTATCCAACTCCCTATCTTATTTCTCATGTTGTTTTCTATTTAATGTGTTATTAGTTATACTATTTTGATATTGAATGCTGCACTGTAGGGTAAGGCTTGCAAGTTAAGCATTTCACTGTGCTTGAGCATATGACCACAAAAAACTTGAGCATTGAAGGGTGCAGTAGGTGCCAAATGGAGGGTTAGGGAACGAATCAGGACTGGCTGAGACACTCACCATTCACCACCAGCAAAACAGCTACTTCCCCCTCAGTCTTCACAATCTTGGGTGTCTTATAAACACTGTACACACACCAGTAGACCCCAGAGTCCTCTATGGTCAGGTTTGTGATGGTGATGTCCATTTTGTTGAGTTTTCCATTAGGCGTCAATCTGAGTTCGAACCTCTTGTGGAGGGTAAATTTTTGATTACCCTGGTGAAAGTAGAGGACTTCAATCTCTTTTGTCAGGCGCATGTACACACTCAGGTTTTCTTGGTCTGGCAGAGCGGTGCTGCAGTGGATTGTCATAGTGTCTCCCTCCTGCTTTCGGACCAGCAGTCCCTTGCTCCCTTTCATGAGCAGATGGGAGAATGGAAGAAAAACACACCACGTATGTGTCAGATCTTTTGTTTTAAGGATAAACCAATACCAACCAGTTAAGGAGATCTTCACTACCCAAAACTAGTTTCACACAAGTCAGGGTCTATTTCTGGAAATGGATTATTAATACAAGGAACCATCTACTACTCTCATTTGAATATTACACTTGAAAAGTAAATGACTTGAAAACAGCATCTTGTATATCTATGATATTGCAACTCTAGATTACAGTGAACTCTATAGATTACAGTGGACTCTATAGATTACAGTGGACTCTATAGATTACAGTGGACTCTATAGATTACAGTGGACTCTATAGATTACAGTGAACTCTATAGATTACAGTGGACTCTATAGATTACAGTGGACTCTATAGATTACAGTGGACTCTATAGATTACAGTGGACTCCTGGAAAAGGCAATGGCTTGGGACTGTTGTGCCAGATATGCAGCTATCAGGAGCAAGCTATTAAAAATCATGTAATCGAAATGTGACTGGAAAACTGTATTGTACTTATTCAAAGTGTACTTATCAGGAGTCGACTGTACCTAATATATTTTAAATGTAAAATTGACTAGATTAAATGTTAAATAAAAAACACCCCTTTCCATGAACTCAAAAGGATGTCCACCTCCCAATAGAAAACTAAAATAAACACCACTCACCTTTCTCAGCCAGAGTGCAGCAAAGGAGACAGAGGAAGATTGCACAACACAGAGAGAGTGCAGACATCGTGCTAAAACAACAAGAGCTTCACATCACAACTAACTGAGCCTTCAAATAACAGGAAATATGCAGTATGTCTATACCACAGTGGTGTCTGCTCCAGAACCTCTCCACCAATAGGATCACAAGGTAGGCCTACTTTACTGCTAGGTTCTTAACAAACAGAGTAAAATCTCTCCACCAATAGGAAAACGAGGAGGGCCTACTAAACCAAGAAATGACATTGTAACATACAGAGAATCAAGACCTGAAGTTATCTCAGTTGCAATTGTGGGTGTCAGTGTGTGAAAGAGTCATAGGTTAGGGATAAAAGAGGTTAAACAACAAAACACAAATCTTTTCTGAGCATTCATTTGTGGGTTTGTCATTTAAAGACAGTCACTTCAAGTTCAACTGGAATAGTACACTACAACAACCACTTCCAATGGACACAAGCCATCAACTTTTCAAAGTTAGTTTACACTGTTGTGACCCTTAATTAGTGAGACTATAGGCAGGTAAATATAACAAACCAGAGTGTGTGACAATAATGACTTCTAACTCTATTGATGCTTTCTATGTGCAACCTGGGATCAGGTGATGTGTGTAACACTAGACTCCCTACTCCCAGAATGTATCACTACATAACATATCCTCTAGTCCCAGACATGATAGAGGTGAATGGTTCACTACATAACATATCCTCTAGTCCCAGACATGAGAGGTGAATGGTTCACTACATAACATATCCTCTAGTCCCAGACATGATAGAGGTGAATGGTTCACTACATAACATATCCTCTAGTCCCAGACATGATAGAGGTGAATGGTTCACTACATAACATATCCTCTAGTCCCAGACATGAGAGGTGAATGTATCACTACATAACATATCCTCTAGTCCCAGACATGAGAGGTGAATGGTTCACTACATAACATATCCTCTAGTCCCAGACATGATAGAGGTGAATGGTTCACTACATAACATATCCTCTAGTCCCAGACATGAGAGGTGAATGGTTCACTACATAACATATCCTCTAGTCCCAGACATGATAGAGGTGAATGGTTCACTACATAACATATCCTCTACTCTTAGACATGATAGAGGTGAATGGTTCACTACATAACATGTCCTCTACTCTCAGACATGATAGAGGTGAATGGTTCACTACATAACATATCCTCTAGTCCCAGACATGATAGAGGTGAATGGTTCACTACATAACATATCCTCTAGTCCCAGACATGAGAGGTGAATGGTTCACTACATAACATATCCTCTAGTCCCAGACATGATAGAGGTGAATGGTTCACTACATAACATGTCCTCTACTCTCAGACATGATAGAGGTGAATGGTTCACTACATAACATATCCTCTACTCTTAGACATGATAGAGGTGAATGGTTCACTACATAACATATCCTCTAGTCCCAGACATGAGAGGTGAATGGTTCACTACATAACATATCCTCTAGTCCCAGACATGAGAGGTGAATGGTTCACTACATAACATATCCTCTAGTCCCAGACATGATAGAGGTGAATGGTTCACTACATAACATATCCTCTACTCTTAGACATGATAGAGGTGAATGGTTCACTACATAACATATCCTCTAGTCCCAGACATGAGAGGTGAATGGTTCACTACATAACATATCCTCTAGTCCCAGACATGATAGAGGTGAATGGTTCACTACATAACATATCCTCTACTCTTAGACATGATAGAGGTGAATGGTTCACTACATAACATATCCTCTAGTCCCAGACATGATAGAGGTGAATGGTTCACTACATAACATATCCTCTACTCTTAGACATGATAGAGGTGAATGGTTCACTACATAACATATCCTCTACTCTTAGACATGATAGAGGTGAATGGTTCACTACATAACATATCCTCTAGTCCCAGACATGAGAGGTGAATGGTTCACTACATAACATATCCTCTAGTCCCAGACATGAGAGGTGAATGGTTCACTACATAACATATCCTCTAGTCCCAGACATGAGAGGTGAATGGTTCACTACATAACATATCCTCTAGTCCCAGACATGAGAGGTGAATGGTTCACTACATAACATATCCTCTACTCTTAGACATGATAGAGGTGAATGGTTCACTACATAACATATCCTCTACTCTTAGACATGATAGAGGTGAATGGTTCACTACATAACATATCCTCTAGTCCCAGACATGAGAGGTGAATGGTTCACTACATAACATATCCTCTAGTCCCAGACATGAGAGGTGAATGGTTCACTACATAACATATCCTCTAGTCCCAGACATGAGAGGTGAATGTATCACTACATAACATATCCTCTAGTCCCAGACATGAGAGGTGAATGGTTCACTACATAACATATCCTCTAGTCCCAGACATGAGAGGTGAATGGTTCACTACATACAGTGGCGGAAAAAGTACCCAACTGTCATACTTGAGTAAAAGTAAAGATACCTTAATAGAAAATGACTCAAGTAAAAGTAGTCACCCAGTAAAATTCTACTTGAGTAAAAGTCTGAAAGTAGACATGACTTTCACAAGAATGTTACAAAACCTCCAGGGCGCCCTATTGTAGAGGGCATTGATGCAGTAATGGCCCCTCTATCTACTTTTGTTGACTTTTTTATTAGACCACTCACAGAACAGCTCCCCTCCTTTGTAAAGGACACCAGCAGTATGATCTCAGAACAGCTCCCCTCCTTTGTAAAGGACACCAGCAGTATGATCTCAGAACAGCTCCCCTCCTTTGTAAAGGACACCAGCAGTATGATCTCAGAACAGCTCCCCTCCTTTGTAAAGGACACCAGCAGTATGATCTCAGAACAGCTCCCCTCCTTTGTAAAGGACACCAGCAGTTTGATCTCTATCATTGAATCTCTCGATCCTCTCCCTGAGAATACCTTGTTAGTTACTTTTGATGTTGAGTCGTTATACACAAATATTCCACACGAGGGCGGTATTGAAGCCATGGAACATTTTCTTCTTCAACGTGACCCTAATGAACTACCTTCCAGTGCCTGCATTATAACATTGGCTGAAAGAGTACTCACACATAACTATTTCATGTTTCTAAATGATTTCTTTATTCAGACGAAGGGTACTGCTATGGGATCCCTCATGGCTCATAACTATGCTAATTTGTTTGTGGGTTACATGGAGAAACAGTCCATTTTCAACCCTCTCAAAAATGTTTTCTTGCCTAACATCATTATTTGGAAACGGTATATTGATGATATTTTTGTTCTATGGAGGGGTGATGCAGAACAGCTCCAGGCATTCCATGCTTTTCTTAACTCCTGTTCTGAACATTTGAGATTTACTATGCAATCTGATACACGTCAAATCAGTTTTCTTGATCTTCTGATCTTGTGTGAAAATAATGTTCTATACACTGATCTTTACAGGAAACCTACTGATCGTAACAGTTTGTTGAGGGCTGATAGTTGTCACCCACTTCCCTTGAAAAATAGTTTGCCCTACAGCCAATTCAGTCGAATCAAAAGAATTTGTAAAAAAACAATCAGATTTTGACAGAAATATGGCTGAGACGCACAGAAAGTTCAAGGAGAGGGGGTACAAAAATGATCAGATTAATACTGCCATTGAGAAAATTCAAAACAAAACATGACCTTTTTCAAGGTCAGTCTCGCAAAAAGACGCATTCTTGCGTTCTAACTACCCGCTATTCAAAGTGCTCTGAACAAATTAAGGGAATCGTTCTCAAACATTGGCACATTCTAAAATACGATGATAGTCTCAGTAATGTGTTTTCGGACCTTCCCTTGGTCGTATTCTCGCGGGGCAGAAATCTCAGAGACCAATTGGTACACTCTGATTTACCACCCCAAAATATTCCTGAACAACGTCTATTTGCGCCCCTACTGGATGGAAATTACAAGTGTAATGGCTGTGCTCAATGCAATGGCACTTATAAATGTAAATCCTTCAAACACCCACAAACAGGGAAACAGATCCCAATCAAAGGTGTTATCGCTTGCTCCACTAAGGCAGTTATTTCTCTTATAACTTGTCCTTGTGGTAAAAATGATGTGGGTAAAACAAAGCGTGAATTAAAAGTACGTATCTCAGTGCACCGTAGCACCATTAGGTGCAAAAACTTGACTTACCCAGTTGCGGCCCACTTTATGGAAGCAAACCACTCGATTTCGTCTCTGCGTTATATTGGCATCGAGCATGTCACCCTCCCTAGGAGAGGGGGTGACCTTGATAATTTATTGTTAAAACGAGAGGCCGTCTGGATCTTTAATTTAAAGACCCTTGCTCCCTTCGGGCTCAAAGTAGACTTTGATTTGAAGCCATTCTTGTGATTTTTGTGACTTTGCCATTGTAATTGTTTGTAAGCTTGTGTAGTCTAAAATGTATCTATGATCGTATGCTATCCATTTGTTCTTTTGTATGCCATTTTTATATTTCAGAGTTAACAAATGATATTAGGCCACACTTGGCCATGATTACAGACACCTGTGTGTCTTCTGACACTATATAAACGAGTCATCTCGCAGTGTTTGTGATGATACCCTGATGAAGACAGCTTGGCTGTCGAAACGTTGGATATACATTTTTTTGCATCTGAGCTCCTAGGGTGTGCGGCTCTCCCTTATTTTCAAGTTTTCTACTCCGCTATCCAGCACCTCGCCTTAATAGGTGTGCGTTTCTTTTTCTTCTATATTTTTCCCATAGACCTGCTGTTAGACTAGAGGAAAGATGTTAGCAGGCAGGAGATCACCAGATAAAGCGATGATTGGCTGGCACAGTATTTGAATTCATATTCATACAGTATTTGAATGCATATTTGAACCATATTCACCTGCTTTCCTGAGTAAGGATTCACCCCTTTGGGAAGACCAGAGTTCCCCAGATACATTCCCATCGGGGGAGGAGGCAGTACAGGTTTGTTCTGTAAACCACATCAACAAATTCTCCAAATGATTAGTACCATTCTCACAGTTAAAATACAATGATCAGACGCTATTTTTAACTGACATGATTTAAGGTGAATACCTCAGCCTTGGGGTCAGTTTTGTGTCTACATATTTAAACAGGTTCCTTACAGAGTTGTCTTTCTCATCAGATAGATGAATCTCCTTTCCTCTCCTGAAGATCCAGCTGAGCCATCCTCCACTGTTCTGAAGCGCTACAGCAGGGGTCTCAGGCTCAGCCCCCGGCCGGCTGCCAGTCTGGCTCTGAGGGTTGGCCTCGGTGATGGTCATTATGGAACGATCCACCACATCTACTCCGGATATCTGTGACAATATCTGTGACAAGTGAAGAAGAGAAGAAGAGAAGTCAGTCCACTCCACTCATGTCACCATACAGAACAACCACTCATTTAATTTTGTATGTATTTTTATTTAACCTTTATTTAACTAGGCAAGTCAGTTAAGAACAAATTCTTATTTACAATGATGGCCTACACCGGCCAAACCCGGACGACACTGGGCCAATTGTGTGCTGCCCTATGGGACTCCCAATCACAGCCGGTTTTGATACAGCCTGGATTCGAACCAGGGTGTCTGTAGTGATGCCTCAAGCACTGAGGTGCAGTGCCTAAAGCATAAATTACCCTTTCTCTTGCAGTAGAAATCTCCACATGTGGTATTCACTCCACCATTCCACGTTGGTCCCACCATGGGGGGGATTGGAGATGGTGTAGCAGCATTCCATTGGTCGCAGAGACGCTGACTGTTGGGAGGGTTGTGGGGATGCCCACCCTCTGCTCAGGGATGATATCCTGGTATTGAGCTGCCCCTGCATGTACTTCATCTCCTATTACAAGTTGTTCAGCAGGACCTGAATCTCACCCTAGAGGACATCAGGAGATTTAGCAGACTGACACAAAGAGAGAGGCTTCACACCATGCCCATTGGACCATCTTTAGGATTCTTTCTCACCCAACTCCAATTTCATGAGGACAAACCTTACCTTGTAAGATGCTTAATGACTGACGGGACGTGTCCCTGCTCCTGCGAGCTCTGACGGGACGTGTCCCTGCTCCGGCGAGCTCTGACGGAACGTGTCCCTGCTCCTGCGAGCTCTGACGGAACGTGTCCCTGCTCCTGCGAGCTCTGACGGGACGTGTCCCTGCTCCTGCGAGCTCTGACGGGACGTGTCCCTGCTCCTGCGAGCTCTGACGGGACGTGTCCCTGCTCCTGCGAGCTCTGACGGGACGTGTCCCTGCTCCTGCGAGCTCTGACGGGACGTGTCCCTGCTCCTGCGAGCTCTGACGGGACGTGTCCCTGCTCCTGCGAGCTCTGACGGAACGTGTCCCTGCTCCTGCGAGCTCTGACGGAACGTGTCCCTGCTCCTGCGAGCTCTGACGGAACGTGTCCCTGCTCCTGCGAGCTCTGACGGGACGTGTCCCTGCTCCTGCGAGCTCTGACGGGACGTGTCCCTGCTCCTGCGAGCTCTGACGGGACGTGTCCCTGCTCCTGCGAGCTCTGACGGGACGTGTCCCTGCTCCTGCGAGCTCTGACGGAACGTGTCCCTGCTCTTGCGAGCTCTGACGGGACGTGTCCCTGCTCCTGCGAGCTCTGACGGGACGTGTCCCTGCTCCTGCGAGCTCTGACGGGACGTGTCCCTGCTCCTGCGAGCTCTGACGGGACGTGTCCCTGCGAGCTCTGACGGGACGTGTCCCTGCTCCTGCGAGCTCTGACGGGACGTGTCCCTGCTCCTGCGAGCTCTGACGGGACGTGTCCCTGCTCCTGCGAGCTCTGACGGGACGTGTCCCTGCTCCTGCGAGCTCTGACGGGACGTGTCCCTGCTCCTGCGAGCTCTGACGGGACGTGTCCCTGCTCCTGCGAGCTCTGACGGGACGTGTCCCTGCTCCTACGAGCTCTGACGGGACGTGTCCCTGCGAGCTCTGACGGGACGTGTCCCTGCGAGCTCTGACGGGACGTGTCCCTGCGACACAGCTTTTTACATTGGCATGTTGTCACAAGTTTCTTCATCTTCCGATGATATAGAGAAATCGTCGTCTGAGAACGTGGACCAATACGCAGTAGAGTTGGTGCTCATCATCTTAATTTATTAAATTACGTTGAACACGAGAAAACGAGAACGACGAATGACAGTTTTGCAAGCTATATAAAACGCAGTGCAAAATCAATCTCCCACAAAAGACAAACAAAAACACACCCTCATATATGGGACTCTCAATCAAAGGCAAATAGACAACACCTGCCTTCAATTGAGAGTCCCAACCCCAATGAACCCAAACATAGAAACAGACACACTAGACTAAACATAGAATACATGAAAATCAAACAGTGCCCAAAAACCTCGGAATACCTAAATCAACTGCCCTACAACAAACACACCACCCCTAACCACATAAAACAAATACCCTCTGACACGTCCTGACCAAACTACAATACCAATTAACCCTTATACTGGCCAGGACGTGACACATGTGATGTTCAGAACATGCATTCCCACCCAAAACTTCCGGTGAATTTACTAAATTACTCATCATAAACGTTGACAAAATACATAACAATTATTTTAAGAATTATAGATACAGAACTCCTTTATACAATAGCTATGTCAGATTTTAAAATAGCTTTTCGGCGAAAGCACATTTTGCAATATTCTGAGTACATAGCTCAGCCATCACGGCTAGCTATTTTGACACCCGCCAAGTTCGGGGCTCACTAAACTCAGAATTACTATTAGAAAAATTGTATTACCTTTGCTGATCTTCGTCAGAAATGCACTCCCAGGACTGCTACTTCCACAAGAAATGTTGTTTTTGTTCCAAATAATCCATAGTTATTTCCAAATACCTCCGTTTTGTTCGTGCGTTCAGGTCACTATCCAAAGGGTAACACGCGAGCGCATTTCGAGACAAAAAAATTCAAAATGTTCCTTTACCGTACTTCGAAGCATGTCAAACGCTGTTTAAAATCAATTTTCATTGTATTTTTCTTCGTAAAATAGCAATAATATTCCAACCGGACAATAGTGTATTCATTCAAAGAGGAAAAGAAAAAACAGCATGGTCGCGGGACTGCGCATATCCAATCTCTTTGTCACCAGGCAGACCACTGACAAACTGTGCTAGTATACTCTGCCCAGAGACAGGAGACGCCTCAATCCGCTTTCTGAAGGCTTTAGAGAGCCAATGGAAGCCTTAGAAAGTGCTTTGTAACAGCTCAGATACTGTAGTTTCGATAGAGAACCAAAAGAAGAACTACAAATTCTCAGACAGGCCACTTCCTGCTTGGAATCTTCTCAGGTTTTTGCCTGCCATATGAGTTCTGTTATACTCACAGACACCATTCAAACAGTTTTAGAAACTTCAGAGTGTTTTCTATCCAAATCTACTAATAATATCGTTTCTGGGCAAGAGTAGTAACCAGATTAAATCGGGTACGTTTTTTCATCCGGCCGTGAAAATACTGCCCCCTATCCACAACAGGTTTTAAACAAATGTTGTTTCTACTGAAAATTGAGATGTACAAACTATGGCATAGTAAGGGGACAACAAGCAGATAAGAGGCAATCCGTAATTTCGATGAAGACATTAATAAGCAAGCGACGACAGACGTAGTCAATATAACTATTTGTTGAGCACTTTTGAAATGTACAGCGACAGAATTCAGACCATTGGCCGTTTTTAGTGTACTCCCTGTACAAGTCAGAACCATAGAAGAAATAAATGGGGCATTTAAACAGACAATGAAAGCTCTTACAATATTCAATGATTACATTTCTCTAAAACAGGGTATAAGCTATTTGTGCACCACGAAGTTAGAACAGTAGGCGAAATTAATAGGTGAAAATATACACAATTATTAGGTTGAGGTACATTGAATGCCGTTTGGGTCTTTGCGTGTCAAGAAATATTTGTCCTATACACTATTTGACGTGTTAAATTAGCTTTTAATTTGACACATAAAATAACACAATGATATTATAGAATGTTGTGTGTGCTGAATTGGCACGTCCAAGCCAAGCACCACAACTACGATGTGTTTACAATACCGTGTTGATGAAAAAAGACCAAATTATTAGGGTGAGGCACATGGGCTACTAACATCTTACTACACAACATACACTTAGTATTACTTTCTTAGCTACAGTATGCATTTCTCCCTGGCATATTACATCATTTATGCAACAGCATACAAGACATTTTTGGACTCACCTTGTGAAGGTGGTGCAGCGGTCCATTGTGGTCAAATTTTGTCATCAAAGTCTGGCATTCTGAATTTCGCGGAGGAAAAAACAGCCACTCCATTGAATAGCAGGCTAACGTTAGTGGTTGCTTTGCAACGCTTGCAGTTAGACACTGATTCCTTTCAAACGACTCATTGTTGAATTTGCAATTTCCAACTTGTTGTGTAGTCTTTATGTACAATGACCGATGAGCACCGATACGTTTTATCTACATTTTCTCTTCATTATTTCTCTTCACATGACAAGGAATAAAAAGGATTTTCCAGTAGATTGTCGACTTAATGACAACTGAGGGTGAATGCTAGCTAAGACTTGGAAAGTAAGGTGTTGACAGTCCAATCAAAGCTACTGTAGACATAACGTGATTTGATGTCATTCTATCCGTGGCCAATGGCCTTGAGCCTTCTTGGACGGACACTGCTAATATAACTATAGCAGAACCCAAGGTGCAAAAATTTGAGTTCTAACCTTAGAATTGGGGATGACATACTGTCCTGAGTGACAGAAAACTGAGCCAATCATAACAGAAACTGAGCCAATCAGGCTTAACAGTCTGTATTTTCTGCTGTCTAGCCCCACCACCACAGAAAGCACTGAGCTAGGCTGAAACACCTGCATTTTGGAGCTGCCTTACTCAAGAATGCAAAAAAGAGATCATGTTTTTATGCGGCTTTATTAACTACATTTTTTACATTGTTTGCAAACTGATGTATTACATGTATTAATGCCAAAATAAAATGAAAAACAGGCAACCCCCCCAAAACAAAAGTGTGGGCCCTGCCCCACCTTCCCTGAATGATGGGTCACCACTGGTTGACATGATTTTTGAATGACTACCCCTTCCCCTGTCCCACCATATCTGTAAGATCCCTCAGTCAAGTAGGGAATTTCAAGCAGAGATTCAACTACAAAGACCAGGGAGGTTTTCAAAAGCCTCAGAAAGGGCAGTGATTGGTAGATGGCTAACAATAACAAATCAGACATGTAATATCTCTTTAAGTATGGTCAAGTTAATAAATGCTGTGGATGATGTATTAAACCACCCAAACCAGTGGAGGCTGCTGAGAGGCTCATAGTAATGTCTGGAATAGAGTAATTGGAATGGTATCAAACACATCAAAGACGTGGTTTCCATGTGGTTGATACCACTCCATTGACTCCATTCCAGCCATTATTATGAGCCATCCTCCCCTCAGCGGTCTTTACTGGCCCAGACACACCAAAGATACAGTCGTCCTTCTGAACTGAGTTGCAGGATAGGGAGGAAACTGCTTAGGGATGTCACCATCAACAGTGACAAGCCACGGGGGTCTGACATCTTGGATGGAAAATTACTGAAAATAATAGCGGACCGTATTGCCACTCCTATTTGCCATATCTTCAATCTAAGCCTACTAGAAAGTGTGTGCCCTCAGGCCTGGAGGGAAGCAAAAGTAATTCCGCTACTCAAGAATAGTAAAGCCCTCTTTACCACTCAAATAGCTGACAAATCAGCCTGTTACCAACTATAAGAATATTTCGAAGATAAATACACAATGCCGAGACAGAGGATGTCAATGGAGTAATAACAATCAATGGAAATAGTGTTTTTTCTGTAATAGGGAATTATTCATGGAAATAGTGTTTTTTTCTGTAATAGGAAATTAAGAAATGAAAATAGTAGGTTTTTAGTTCAACAACTGTTAGGAATGTCAGTCCTGAACTTACGGTGTAGCACGTTCTCATTGGTCCAACCTGAAATAGAGTACAGTTTTATTGCAAGGAATTCTATTTGGTCAACCACAGGCTAGGGCTGGGTTATAAACTACATCCTGTCCCTTTGTTCTGTGGAGAGAACAACAGGAGAGAATCACTGGGAGAGCATCACTGAGGACAGGGGAGAATGGCCATCTACCTCCCTGTATGATTTGTTCTCTTCGAATAAACCTATTTTCCTCCCCCTGATTTGCTTTGGGGCCTGTGTGTCACGTCCTGACCAGTATAAGGGGTTATTTGTTATTGTAGTTTGGTCAGGACGTGGCAGGGGGTGTTTGTTTAGAGTGTTTCGGGGTTTGTTGGGCTATGTTCATATTTAAGAGGGGTGTTTGTTTAGAGTGTTTCGGGGTTTGTTGGGCTATGTTCTTTGTTAGTCTATTTCTATGTTAGTTCTAGTATGTCTATTTCTATGTGATGTTTATTGGGTGGACCTTCAATTGGAAGCAGCTGCTCCTCGTTGCTTCTAATTGAAGGTCCTATTTAAGAGGGGTGTTTTTCTATGGGATTGGTGGGTAGTTGTTCCTTGTTTAGTGTTTGTTGCACCTGACAGGACTGTTTCGTTTTGTTCTTTTTTGTATACGTATTTAGTTGTTTCTCCTTCTTCAAATAAAAAGAAGATGAGTATACATATTCCTGCTGCATTTTGGTCCAATCCTTGTGACACTGTGTTATTAAAGAATAGCATCAACTGCCAACACAACCCTTAATAAACTTTTTGAAAAAATTGTATTTGACCAGATACAATGCTATTTTACAGTAAACAAATTGACAAAAGACTTTCAGCACGCTTATAGGGAAGAGCATTCAACATGCACGGCACTTACACAAATGACTGATGATTGGCTGACAGAAATTGATGATAAAAAGATTGTGGGAGCTGTTTTGCTAGACTTTAGTACGGCTTTTGACATTAACGATCATAGTCAGCTGCTGGAAAAATGTATGTGTTATGGCTTTACACCTGCTATATTGTGAATAAAGAGTTACCTGTCTAACAGTACACAGAGGGTGTTATTTAATGGAAGCCTCTCCAACATAATCCAGGAAGAATCAGGCAATCCATTTTTTTCAAAGCCAGTGTGTCTATGTATTGTGACGATGAATCAGAATTAGTTGGGTAACATAGATAATTAAGATGTTTTATTTGCATAATATGCTTATGTGAAATACTTGTCATTAGAATGTATCCCTTTGGATAATGAATGTTGGCAGTTGCACTTTTCCCTTAGCTGGGTACTCAGTCACTTGGGGCCCAGAGAGGGGAGAGGTCAGGCTTGTCTTTTACATGTCCTTTTACATGTTAAAATGGCATTTGTAAGGGTCTTAAAAAATAAGAGCGGGGCAGAGGTGACCAGGGCCTTTGAATCTATCTTGAAGGAAGGAGGAGTCCCCAAGAAAGTGCAGACTGATGGCAGAAAATAATTTTTTAATAATACTTTTCAGAAACTCATGAAGAAGCACAATATAGTACATTTTGCTACAGGCTCAGATTTGAAAGCTTCAGTTGTTGAACGCTTTAACCAAACTCTGAAGGAGCGGATGTGGAGATATTTTACAGCTCACAACACGCATAGATATATCGATATAGTTCAAGATTTAGTAAAGGGTTACAACTACAGCTACCATAAGAGTCTAAGGATGAAGCCCGCAGAGGTCTTTTCTGAAAACTCTTTTCAAGTCTTTAAAAATCTGTATGGTTTGTTCCCCCTTTGCCGTAAGAATTTTTTTTATTTTAAATTCATAGTGGGGGACTTGGTACGTATATATCCAAGTTGAGTGGTGTTTTCGACAAAAAACTGGCAAGAAGGTTTGCTGTGTCTGTCAGCGTAGTGTCCAGAGCATGGAGGCGCTACCAGGAGACAGGCCAGTACATCAGGAGACGTGGAGGAGGCCGTAGGAGGGCAACAACCCAGCAGCAGGACCGCTACCTCCGCCTTTGTGCAAGGAGGAGCAGGAGGAGCACTGCCAGAGCCCTGCAAAATGACCTCCAGCAGGCCATAAATGTGCATGTGTCTGCTCAAACGGTCAGAAACAGACTCCATGAGGGTGGTATGAGGGCCCGACGTCCACAGGTGGGGGTTGTGCTTACAGCCCAACACCGTGCAGGACGTTTGGCATTTGCCAGAGAACACCAAGATTGGCAAATTCGCCACTGGCGCCCTGTGCTCTTCACAGATGAAAGCAGGTTCACACTGAGCACGTGACAGACGTGACAGAGTCTGGAGACGCTGTGGAGAACGTTCTGCTGCCTGCAACATCCTCCAGCATGACCGGTTTGGCGGTGGGTCAGTCATGGTGTGGGGTGGCATTTCTTTGGGGGGCCGCACAGCCCTCCATGTGCTCGCCAGAGGTAGCCTGACTGCCATTAGGTACCGAGATGAGATCCTCAGACCCCTTGTGAGACCATATGCTGGTGCGGTTGGCCCTGGGTTCCTCCTAATGCAAGACAATGCTAGACCTCATGTGGCTGGAGTGTGTCAGCAGTTCCTGCAAGAGGAAGGCATTGATGCTATGGACTGGCCCGCCCGTTCCCCAGACCTGAATCCAATTGAGCACATCTGGGACATCATGTCTCGCTCCATCCACCAACGCCACGTTGCACCACAGACTGTCCAGGAGTTGGCGGATGCTTTAGTCCAGGTCTGGGAGGAGATCCCTCAGGAGACCATCCGCCACCTCATCAGGAGCATGCCCAGGCGTTGTAGGGAGGTCATACAGGCACGTGGAGGCCACACACACTACTGAGCCTCATTTTGACTTGTTTTAAGGACATTACATCAAAGTTGGATAAGCCTGTAGTGTGGTTTTCCACTTTCATTTTGAGTGTGACTCCAAATCCAGACCTCCATGGGTTGATAAATTGGATTTCCATTGATTATTTTGTGTGATTTTGTTGTCAGCACATTCAACTATGTAAAGAAAAAAGTATTTCATAAGATTATTTCTTTCATTCAGATCTAGGATGTGTTGTTTAAGTGTTCCCTTTATTTTTTTGAGCAGTGTATTTATATATATATATTATTATGATTTAAAAAAAACATTTTTTATAAACATAATACAAATAAATTCAAATGGTTATGGAACACAACCACCATCTCGACCCTAACCGCTATGTCTCATACTATGTTGATCAAGTGGGTAATGGGTTACCCGGCTATCATGGATCCCCGACCATGTATGGTTCGGGGATAGGAGGTATATTTCGTAACCTCTTTAGGATGGTTTTACCGTTTATGAAGAGAGGCCTCAGCATAGCCAAACCCCATTTAAAATCAGCGGCTAAAAATATAGTAGGTGAGGTTGTAGCCAATGCTATGACCCGAAGGGAGTCACCAGATGCCGAGCATCAAGAAGGCTCGGGGCTTATGATGTTGTCTCGAAGACAAAAAAAGAGACCTCCGGGTATAAGGCGCAGGCCTGCCCCTAAAAAGCGGAGGTTAACCGTTAAAAGAAACTCAGTAACTCAAAGACGTGGTAAAGTGAGGAGGTCTGGACCAAAAACGGCAAAAAGAATACTCGAAAGTATTTTCTAAAAGAACAAGCAAGATGTCTCTTTTACACCGCATGTCCTCTGAAACTATAAAGACAGAGCTCGATCTTTTCACGGCCCCCTTAACCCAACATTCAATAGACAGGTCCAGTTATGTGGAGATAGCCCCACTCTCTGCCATTACCGACAACGGTCCTATAGAATTTTTCATACCAGGCCACGGTGACAACTATCTGGACCTCAACAACACCTTGGTGCATTTACGTCTAAAAGTGACCAAAAGAGATGGTACTAATATTGCAAACGATGCCAAAGTGAGTCTCATTAATTACCCCTTGGCCACCATCTTCTCCCAAGTGGATGTGACTTTGGGTGAACGCCTAATCAGTCAAAGCAGTGCCACATACCCCTATAGGGCCATCATGGAGTGTTTACTCAACTACTCCGAAGACACTCTCAAGACACAATTCAGCGCCGGGCTGTTTAGCAAGGATACTGCAGGAGTCTCTATGGAATCGATAGACCCTTCCACCGGTGCAAACAAAGGACTGGAGGCACGCGCTCGCTACTGTGGCGAATCTCAAGAGTTTCATCTGCTAGGGCCTATACACTCTGACATTTCCTTTCAAGAACGTTTACTCTTAAATTCGGTTGATTTAAGACTAAAATTAACCAGGACCAAGGATGAGTTTTGTCTGATGTCTGCCCAAGACGGTGACTTTAGTTTAAAAGTGTTGGGGGCAATGCTTTTTATTAAAAAAGTGTTTGTATCTCCGGCAGTTCGTCTGGGTCACTCACAGGCTTTGATGAAAGGAAATGCCCTTTACCCTCTCCAAAGAATTACCATGAAAACCTTTAGCATACCTGTGGGCAGTAGAATCTGCAGTCAAGAAAACCTTTTTCTAGGCCCTCTACCCCACTACATGGTTATAGGTTTGATTGATCACGCCTCTAATATGGGCAGCTTACATAAAAACCCATTTCATTTTCAACACTTCAATGTATGTATGTAGCTCTCTGTCAGGATGGGCGTCAGGTCCCTGCTAAGACTTTCCAACCGCAATATAATAACAACATATCTGTGCGAGAATTTTACAATCTATTCCTGGCTACCGGGAGGCATCTAAAAGATCTCTCTTTACCTATTGACAGAAATGATTTTGCACAGGGTTACACATTGTAGGCTTTCAATTTAGCCCCTGATGATGACACCTCGGGAAATCTGTCTGTGGTGTCCCAAGGTAATCTCAGGCTGGAAATGCGTTTCCGTACACCTTTAGCCTGTACAGTTAGCATGATTGTTTATGCATGCTCTGATTCAATCTTGGAAGTGAATGCCCGAAGACAAGTCTTAGTGGATTATTATTAGGGATCGTTGAGCAAAGACATGAATACCGAAGAGTTGGAAGGGCTCATGACCCGCTTGATTGGAAAACAATTTTGTGGAGTGTGGGTTTGTGATGAATTACCTATTGAGAAATGGCCTGAGCGGCCGGACATGTTTATTGTCAATACCCATCCTAAACACATGCCTGGTGAACATTGACTAGCTGTGACCTTAGAAGATGAAGGAGGAAGTAAAATCTCAACTTTTTTTGATTCCTACGGCTTTCCCCCCGGTTTTTCACATTTTCCCAAATCTATTAAAGAATTTTTGACCAAAAACAGATCAAAGATCTACTACAGCATCAAACAAGTGCAAGATAACCTTTCCACTACATGTGGTCAACACTGTGTATTCTACCTATGCCAAAGAGTCTGTGGAGTTTCTTTTGAAGATGTTATGTCTCTTTATAATGATGATTTAAGAAGTAATGATACCGTTGTAGTTTGTTTTATTAGAAAATATCAAAAGTGTTCAAATATGTGTCCTTTAAGACCATGTAATCAAGGCGTATGCTCACGTCAAATGTTTCAAGAATGCCACAAATGTTAAATTGCTTAATTTTTCAAATAACATTTATTGAATGTAATCATAGTCATTCAAAAGTCATTCAAAAGTCTAACCACCCCGAGAGATCGGGATTAGGAAAAGGTCCGGAGGCGTTCATGGGGGTAAATGAGTCATCATCATCCCCTTCATAGGGGGGAGGGGTTGTTGGGACATCTTTAGGGGTGCTGTAGCTCGGTGAAGGTTTTTGTTTTAAAGCTTGAATCTGTTGACGAAGCTTATAGTTGGGTACCCCCGAGAGGGGAATGTTGAGGATTGCCAGGGCTTTAAGAAACTGACGCCACCCTGGAGGTCTTCGGTCATCAGCAACCTTGTGGGCTGCCGTGGTACTTTTAAGCAAGTCAAGCATATGTGAACCCTTGACAACAGCGCCCTGAAGGATAAACTCTCCTTGGTCATTCCAAGTAGCGGTCCCCTTTGAGTCTTTTATTTTGTTCATAATGTATCTAACATTTTTCCTGTTACGTGGCGGAACATGTGCCAACATGTCATGCATAACATTATCTTCAACATGCATTTGATCTTCAGCCGGTAAGATCGCAGGTACAGGCATTACAGGGGCTTGGCTCTCTCTAGGCGAGTCATCTTTTAAAGGTTCCGGTAGGGAAAGCGTTAAATGGTTGGTCTCTCTCTCACCTTGTTTAACCAAGGCCAAATACCTTTGCAAGAGGTTTGTGTATTTTTGGACCTTATCATAGGGGTTCAATCCTTTTTGGTTCAAAATATCCTTCATGGCCGTATCCAAATCATTTTCCGCTGTTTGTCTGATATTTTCTGGACCCTGCATTTGTTTTTTAAGTCTGTCCAACTCTTGTTGAGGCACCAAGTACATTTTATTTGCCATCACACTCTGTGTTCAACCCCCACGTCTGGCAGCAATAAGGCTGGTGATGAAGGGCACAGCTATAGTTAGCAACGGCAGAAGAAAACCCCCAGACTGTTGTAGGCTATGTCTTTTCTTTTGAAGACTGGCCCTTTTATTGGCAAAGAGTTTGATCGCGGTCTTTTCTCTCTTTAATTTTTTTAATTGGGTCAGGGTGAGTGGAATGCGCCCTTTGAGAAGATTCAAAGCAATCTCACATAGGGATAATATGAGATCTGAAGAACAGTGACCCAAGATGGCCTTCCGTTCTTTAGCTGTAGCCCCAACTAGGCTTCTCAAGAGGGGCAGGTTTCTTTTTAAATGCAGAGACATAGCGGTTACTTTTTAGGAATGTACGCACCCGGCCACTCCCACGGGAACAGGCCGGTTCGGAGCCTCAGGTGTTCTGGAGTATTTGCTTTTAAATCCCTGATTAAACAAGAAAATGGCGCTTTGGTAGCGTCCTCATAGCTCTGTCACGTTTCCTTAAGGGCAGGAGGAAGGGGCAGAGTCAAGAGCAGGAGACTGAGGTCCAGTAATGGCGAAGTTTTATTCACACCGAAACAATCGGTGGTCAAAAATGCACAGGGTGCGCACAACACCCAAAACGGAAAACAGGTAACCACGAACGAATACGCACGGGGCGCAGCCCGGCAATATAATCATACAAAGTGCCACGCTGAAAAAACAACAACAGCGTACACTACACACTGCCCGTCGACATACAATTAATCCTGCACAAATACAGAACACAAAGGAACAAACTAAATACCCCCCCCCCTAATGACAGACAAGGAACAGGTGCGGACCTAGACAGACAAAAAACAAAGAACACAGAAACATAGATTAGTGGCAGCTAGTAGACCGGCGACGACGACCGCCGAGCGCCGCCCGACCGAGGAGGGGCGCCTCCTTCTGTGGATACTGTGACAGTACCCCTCCCCTGACGCGTGGCTCCAGCAGCGCACCGACGCCGGCATCGGGGACGACCCGGAGGGCGAGGCACCGGCCGATCTGGACGGAGACGGTGGAACTCCTGTAGCATAGCTGGATCCAAAATGTCCCCCACCAGAACCCAGCACCTCTCCTCCGGGCCGTACCCCTCCCAGTCCACGAGGTACTGCAGGCCCCCTACCCAACGTCGGGAGTCCAGGATGGCCCGGACTGTGTACGCCGGGGCCCCCCCGATGTCCAGGGGGGGCGGAGGGACCTCCCGCACCTCAGCGTCCTGCGGAGAGACACATGAAACGAGGGGTTAATACGGTAATATGAAGGGAGTTGTAACCTATAACACACCTTGTTTATTCTCCTCAGGACTTTGAACGGCCCCACAAATCACGGACCCAGCTTCCGGCAGGGCAGGCGAAGGGGCAGGTTCCGGGTCGAAAGCCAGACTCTGCCCCCCGGATTATACAGGGGGGCCTCACTGAGGCGGCGGTCAGCGCTCTCCTTATGTTGTCCTATTGCCCACTTCAAACACTCCTGGACAGCACTCCAGGTCTCCTTAGAGCTCTGTACCCATTCCTCCACCGCAGGGGCCTCCGTCTGGCTCTGCTGCCATGGCACCAGGACCGGCTGATAACCTAATACAACCTGAAAAGGTGACAGGTTAGTAGAGGAGTGGCGCTGAGAGTTCTGGGCCATTTCGGCCCATGGCACGAACCTCGCCCACTCCCCTGGCCGGTCCTGGCAATACGACCGCAGAAACCTAACCACATCCTGGTTAATGCATTCTACCTGCCCATTACTCTCGGGGTGAAAAGCCGAGGTCAGGTTGACCGAGACCCCCAGCCTCTCCATAAACGACCTCCACACCCTGGAAGTGAACTGGGGACCCCGATCAGATACAATGTCCTCGGGCACCCCGTAGTGCCGGAAGACATAGGTGAATAGGGCCTCCGCGCTCTGTAGGGCCGTAGGAAGACCGGGCAAAGGGAGCAGACGGCGGGACTTCGAGAACCGATCCACAACAACCAGAATCGTAGTGTTCCCCTGAGATGGCGGGAGATCCGTGAGGAAATCCACCGAGAGGTGAGACCAAGGTCGCTGTGGAACGGGGAGGGGCTGTAGTTTCCCTCGAGGCAGGTGCCTAGGAGCCTTGCACTGGGCGCACACCGAACAGGAAGAGACAGTGTCTTACATCCTCAACCAAGGTGGGCCACCAGTACTTTCCCTTCAGTCCCCGCACTGTCCGTTCCACCCCAGGATGACCCGAGGAGGGTAGAGTGTGGGCCCATCGGATCAGGCGATCGCGAACACCAAGCAGAACGAACTTCAGACCCGCGGGACATTGAGGTGGAATGGGTTCTGACTGAACCGCCCGCTCGATGTCCGCATCCACCTCCCATACCACCGGTGCCACCAGACAGGAAGCAGGGAGTATGGGAGTGGGATTGATGGTCCGCTCCTCGGTGTCGTAGAGACGCGACAGTGCGTCAGCCTTCCGGTTCCGGGAACCCGGAATGTATGAGAGAGTAAATTGGAACCTTGTAAAGAACATGGCCCACCTGGCTTGACGAGGATTAAGTCTCCTCGCTGCCCGGATGTACTCCAGGTTACGGTGGTCGGTCCAGATGAGAAAAGGGTGACGTGCCCCCTCAAGCCAATGTCTCCACACCGTCAAAGCCTTGACCGCGGCTAACAACTCCCTGTCCCCCACATCATAGTTGCGCTCCGCCGGGCTCAGCTTCTTGGAAAAGAATGCGCAGGGGCGGAACTTCGGAGGAGCCACTATGAATGGCAAAGAGGGGTCCGGATGCGCCAGCACCGGAGCGTCGGTAAACAGAACCTTCAGATGACGGAAGGCTCTGTCCGCCTCTGCCGACCACCGCAGTCGCACCGGACCCCCCTTCATCAGTGAGGTAATGGGAGCTGCCACCTGACCAAAACCCCGGATAAACCTCCGGTAATAATTGGCGAACCCCAAGAACCGCTGTACCTTCTTCACCATGGTAGGGGTCGGCCAATTACGCACAGCCGTAACGCGGTCACATTCCATCACCACCCCAGTGGTGGAAATGCGATATCCCAGAAAAGAGACGGCTCGTTTGGAGAACTCACATTTCTCAGCCTTGACGTATAGGTTATGCTCCAGCAGCCGCCCAAGCACTTTACGCACCAGAGCCACATGCGCGGCGTGTGTGGCGGAGTAGATCAAGATGTCATCGATGTACACCACCACACCCTGTCCAAGCATGTCTCTGAGAACCTCGTCCACAAAGGATTGGAAGACAGCGGGAGCATTTTTTAACCTGTTAGGGCTAGGGGGCAGTATTTACACGGCCGGATAAAAAACGTACCCGATTTAATCTGGTTACTACTCCTGTCCAGTAACTAGAATATGCATATAATTATTGGCTTTGGATAGAAAACACCCTAAAGTTTCTAAAACTGTTTGAATGGTGTCTGTGAGTATAACAGAACTCATATGGCAGGCAAAAACCTGAGAATATTTCATGCAGGAAGTGGCCTGTCTGACAAGGTGTCGTTCTTCTTGTCTCTGTTTATTGAAGAGTGAGGATCTTAGCTGTAACGTGACACTTCCTACGGCTCCCATAGGCTCTCAGAGCCCGGGAAAAAGCTGAATGATATCGAGGCAGCCCCAGGCTGAAACACACTATCGCCTTTGCCAAGTGGCCGATCAGAGGACAAAGGAATAAGGCGCGTGCCCAAGTCGACCCCATGCTGTATTTTCTTTCGGCTGTTTACCTAATTGCAGATTCCTGGTCGGAATATTATCGCTTTTTTACGAGAAAAATGGCATAAAAATGTATTTTAAACAGCGGTTGACATGCTTCGAAGTACGGTAATGAAATATTTTGAAATCTTTTGTCACGAAATGCGCCGTGCGCGTGACCCTTATTTACCATTCGGATAGTGTCTTGAACGCACGAACAAAACGCCGCTGTTGGAACATAACTATGGATTATTTTGGACCAAACCAACATTTGTTATTGAAGTAGAAGTCCTGGGAGTGCATTCTGACGAAGAACAGGAAAGGTAATCAAACTTTTCTAATAGTAAATCGGAGTTTGGTGAAGGCTAAACTTGCTGGGTGTCTAAATAGCTAGCCCTGTGATGCCGGGCTATCTACTTAGAATATTGCAAAATGTGCTTTCACCGAAAAGCTATTTTACAATCGGACATATCGAGTGCATAGAGGAGTTCTGTATCTATAATTCTTAAAATAATTGTTATGCTTTTTGTGAACGTTTATCGTGAGTAATTTAGTAAATTGTTAGTAAATTCACCGGAAGTTTGCGGGGGTTATGCTAGTTCTGAACGTCACATGCTAATGTAAAAAGCTGGTTTTTGATATAAATATGAACTTGATTGAACAAAACATGCATGTATTGTATAACATAATGTCCTAGGTGTGTCATCTGATGAAGATCATCAAAGGTTAGTGCTGCATTTAGCTGTCTTCTGGGTTTTTGTGACATTATATGCTAGCTTGAAAAATGGGTGTGTGATTATTTCTGGCTGGGTACTCTGCTGACATAATCTAATGTTTTGCTTTCGTTGTAAAGCCTTTTTGAAATCGGACAGTGTGGTTAGATTAACAAGAGTCTTGTCTTTAAATAGCTGTAAAATAGTCATATGTTTGAGAAATTGAAGTAATAGCATTTCTAAGGTATTTGAAAATCGCGCCACAGGATTCAACTGGCTGTGGGACGATTTGGTGCCACCTGCCCTAGAGAGGTTAACCCATACGGCATGACGAGGTACTCATAATGGCCAGATGTGGTACTAAATGCGGTTTTCCACTCGTCTCCATCTCAGATACGCACCAGGTTATATACGCGCTCCTGAGATCTAGTTTGGTGAAGAAGCGCGCCCCGTGAAATGACTCCACTGCCGTAGCAATGAGAGGTAGCGGGTAACTGAAACCCACCATGATAGAATTTAGACCTCTATAGTCAATGCACGGGCGCAGACCTCCCTCCTTCTTCTTCACAAAAAAGAAGCTTGAGGAGACGGGTGACTTAGATGGCCGAATGTATCCCTATCTCAAAGACTCAGTGACGTATGTCTCCATAGCCACTGTCTCCTCCTGAGACAGAGGATACACGTGACTCTTAGGAAGGGCCGCGTCAGCCTGGAGGTTTATCGCACAATCCCCTCATCGATGAGGGGGTAATTGAGTTGCATTTGTTTTCCTGAAGGCGATAGCCAAATCGGCATATTCAGAGGGAATGTGCACGGTGGAGACTTGGTCTGGACTTTCCACCGTGGTCGCACCGATGGAAACTCCTATACACCTGCCTGAGCACTCCCTCGACCACCCCTTAACCTGTTATGGATAGGGGGCAGTATTTTCACGTCCGGATAAAAAACGTATCCGATTTAATCTGATTATTACTCCTGCCCAGAAACTAGAATATGCATATAATTATTAGCTTTGGATAGAAAATACTCCAAAGTGTCTAAAACTGTTTGAATGGTGTCTGTGAGTATAACATAACTCATTTGGCAGGCCAAAACCTGAGAAGATTCCTTACAGGAAGTGCGCTCTCTGACCATTTCTTGGCCTTCTACACTCTCTTTATTGAAAACTGAGGATCTCTGCTGTAACGTGACACTTCCTGCGGCTCCCATAGGCTCTCAGAAGGCGGCAAAACGCTGAATGATGCCTTTGCAGGCCCAGGCTGAAAAAAAGTAGCGCATTTGGATAGTGGTCGATCTGAGGACAATGAGACTGAGGCGCGTGCACGAGGCGACACCATGTTTTTATTATTTCGTCTTTGAACGAAAACAACGACTCCCGGTCGGAATATTATCGCTTTTTTACGAGAAAAATCGCATAAAAATGTATTTTAAACAGCGGGTGACATGCTTCGAAGTACGGTAATGGAATATTTAGATTTTTTTTGTCACGAAACGCGTCGGGCGCGTAACCCTTCGTCACCCTTCGGATAGTGTCTTGAGCGCACAACAAAACGCCGCTATTTGGATATAACTATGGATTATTTGGACCCAAAACAGCATTGGGTATTGAAGTACAAGTCCTGGGAGTGCATTCTGGCGAAGAACAGCAAAGGTACCACTCAGGGCCTGTTCAATTTTATAGAGTGCTAGCCGTATCTTAAGCCATTCTCTCATACGCAGCACAGGAGAAAAACTCCCGGGTTTTGCATGATAAAGGGGGCTGGGGCCGCTGTCTGTGAAAATCTTCACAGTTGAATCCTCAGGTTGGAATATGTAAGTCATATGGCCATCACTCGTATCCAAAGCTCCTTTAAAACATTCCGGTGCCTCACCCAATAGGTCCTCGATGCTTTTATCATTGGGCTCGCGACAAGAGGCTTATAGTACCCCTGAGAATTGGCCTAGGAGACATATTTTTCTGTTTAATGTTCAGGGTTTTATTTTTAAAATCTTGTTTAGTGTTCTGGGGCCGCATGTGTTGTTCTGGGTTTTATTTATAAGGCGTCTGCCGCCAACACAATCCCCCCGGACATTCCTACTTTATAGACAACAACCCTAAGAGCAATAAAATAGGTGGGGTGTGGGGTCATCCTCTATGAAATGTTCAAACACAACCCCCCCAGTTCAACGAGGTCCCTGCACATCAATCATCATGACAACGTCAAAGGAATAGATGCAATATAGATATAAAATAACACACACTCTAACACGTGACAGAACAGGATGCAACTATATGGCCCTAACCACGTGACACCTTCCCACCAGGATGTCCTGACCGGATGCCCTTATTTGGGCACGGACGCGTCTTCCTGACATAGTGTCATAAATCACGATTTTGACCGATGCCGTCTACTTTATTCTCTCTCACTGCTACTGTATCACACTAGTGTCTTCACTGTCAAATCAATGTCCACTAAATATGTGCATTCGATAGACTCATTTAAGGTTTTAGTTACAATATATAAAACAATTATGAAAGAACAGTCTGGTGTGATTAACAACTACAGACAATGCTGTTAACAATTAGCTTGGTAGCAGGATAATGCATGCACTCCATTTCTCCTGCAGAGGGGGATAAGAATAGTGTTGAACCAGATTGCTCCCTCCTCCAGGCAAAGCATTCACATTCAGTTAGCTGTGTGACGTGAGAGACAGAGCAGACATGACACCGACAGGGAAGAGAGCCCATAACACTCCTGATAATACATCTGTCGCTATTGAAACAGTCCTGTCCTGGTGCTGGAGTCGTGCTCTGCTGGGACTGCTGTATCCTCAGGCTCTGGTTCCATAGGGGACAACAGGAATACCAACACTTATTTTTTTTATTTAACTTAGCCTTCCCTGTAGCTCAGTTGGTAGAGCATGGTGTTTGTAATGCCAGGGTTGTGGGTTTGATTCCCACGGGGGGCCAGCACAGGAAAAATGTTTAGAAATGAAATGTATGCATTCACTACTGTAAGTTGCTCTGGATAAGAGTGTCTGCTAAATGACAAAAAATGTAAAAAAATAAATAAATGCAAGTCAGTTAAGAACAAATTCTTATTTACAATGACAGCCTACCCCAGCCAAACCCCCATAGGGCATCGCCCTATGGGACTCCCAATCAGGGCCGGATGTGACGCAGCCTGCCAACCACGGGAATGCCTGTAATGTTCTTGTGTTGGGCATCCTGGTGGTTGGTGGAGCTGTACACATTTTATAAAGTGCATTTTACTATACATTTGATACACTTTGATAGTTTGGACAGGAATCCCTCTTCCATTAGGTAGACAAATAACATACTCAAACATACCTTCTGGCACAACAGAGGCCTCTTGTATCAAGGGTTCATCTGGAAAAAGAAACCAGAAGCAACCTTTTACAGTGCTCTACCGTGGTTTGTGATTTATCACTCACTGACAATACAATAACATATCCTGAATTCCTATCTGGGAAGGAGGAGAGCAATAGAGAAACTAAAACAATGAAAAAACTAAGTTCAGTCCTCTTGTCTGAGCAGTTAGTTCTCCATTCCACTTATTCTATTGCAATATCATGGCATTTAACCAGGACAGGAAGTACTTTACAAATCTTCCCAGACCGCCGCATTCCTTTCTGCGGAGACTGTGAAAAGCAGGGTCATGTTCACTAGGCATGAAATGGAAAGAAGTGGTCTGAAACGGGGAGGAACTATCTGAATAACTTCTTGAAGCATTTTGCAACAGTGTGCCCTAATGGACATGACCCTGGGTGCTCACGTTGTCTGAATCTTCTGGCTTGAAACCGCTTGAGAAGCAGCAGTTCAATGGCAAGAGAGCCTACTACCACAAATACAGCAGCCACAGTCATGTAACTGTTCTTTGGAATTTCCTCTTGATTTGCGGCATTTTCTGTAACACACAAAATCAGAATCATTTTAAATGAAAATCATGTCACATTCAGGTATGCGATCAGGGATGCAACCAATTAAGTAATGTTTGTAGGGTATTTGGTTTAAAGGTAGCTAAGTCAATTTATATAACATATGGATACTAATAGAGGATAATGTCAGAAAAGCAAGAATTCTTTATGGATCATCTGCACAGTGGAAATCATGACGCAAAAAGGAGAATACTATATTGTTACACTGTGAGGAGATATGCCATGCACTGTGTGACTGCCCCACTGGTGCCACAGCTGTCTCTATACATTAACTCCAATGAGTAGACACAAGCACTGAGAAAATCCTTGCCATAGACATACAGTAAATGCTTGCAAGATTTTCCCCTAGTAGGCCAGTCTAACTGTAATCATCCTTTCACAAGGAATGACCCCCCCCCAGCCCCCTTGAGCTGTCCATGTGTTCTATGAGCTCACCTGTGAACTTCAGCATTTGTGTTTACCATACACTCATACGGACCCACGTCTTCAGGCTGAGTTTCTTTGACCAACAGGGACACAACTTTGTTTTTCTCATTGGCAGGTGGCATGGAAGCTAATATTATGGGCTCAGCAGCATCCTGGAATTGGAGGATTGTTGATTGTAGATGTTGTATTTGAACACAGGTTCACCTTTGCGAAGACCATTCTGGTCCAGCCTCCACAACACAACCTGCTCTATGTTTACATTACCAGGGGATTTCTCACTGAACTTCACAGAGCAGTCTAGGACTGTATCCTTCCCAGATTCCACCTGGATGACCTGCTTCAACTCTGGGCCCTGACTTAGACCTGTTTAAGCAATAGAAAAACAAAATTAAACAGGACTGTAGTGCAGAAAATGTTACATCTGACAAGTGGAGTTTGGGTAAAACAAAAGTCCTAGACCATTCGGTGTGAGCATTTTGGAAGTTGTGGTGTTGGTAGAAGTATTACAAATTGTGCCTGCAGAATGCCTTACTTTTGGATGTCTCCGTCCCTGTGATGAGGACAAACATGAGAGTGGACAAGCTGAAGACCAATGCCATGTTAGGGCCTTTCTCCTAAGTAGAAAAACAGGGGTTCTGAGAAACAGTGGTCTCTCCACAGGAAAGGGTTCACACCTGATAACAATCAGTGGTTGAGCCAAATTAATCAGAGAGCGACTGTGGATAGCCTGAATAATATGCATTGACTAATACAAGCATTGACTTAATGAACATCCTCTTCTTGCTTACTAAGTGACCAGGGTTGGGTAGGTTACTTTCTAAATGTAATCCATTACAAGTTACCTGTCCATAATTGTAATCTGTAACGTAATTTTTGGATTACCCAAACTCAGTAACGTAATCTGATTACATTCCGTTACTTTTAGATTACTTTCCCCTTAAGAGGCATTAGAAGAAGACACAAATGTATGTTACCAATTGAAAGACATATTGCAGGACACATCAATGTTCAAATTTACATAGCTGGCCATATATGGATGTTACATTTGACTTTATGGGTTGGCTATGTAGGCATCTGTTTTATTTCTTAAGTTAAGTTGACTGAGAACACATCCTCATTTACAGCAACAACCTGGGGAATAGTTACAGGGGAGAGGAGGAGGAATGAATGAGCCAATTGTAAGCTGGGGATGATTAGGTGACCGCAATGGTATGAGGGGCAGATTCTTCTAACCCATCGCTTTGTGCTACATATAATAATATGATTAAATGATATCTTTACATTAAAACCCCAAATCTGTCAGAATTCCAGTCATTCCAATAAATGTTATACCCCTTGATCTTCAAGAATAGGACTTGGAAATATGGAAGTCAGACTCGAGTCACAAATATGATGACTTGCAACTCGACTTTGACTTTAACACCAATGACTTGTGACTTAACTTGGACTTGAGCCTTTTGACTGGAACTGACTTGATTCCCTCCAAGCCCAATCATTACAAATTATGCTATTAAAAAGAGTGTACAGCGCATCAAATCTTCATTTAACGGATTACAGTTTGAATCGGACAGCAGCCAATCAAATTGTGCCAGCTGAGAAAAAGTTGCGTGTGGCAGTGCAGAGGAATGCCGGTGGGTGAAATCAGATGGAGCCCTTGGAAAGATGATAACCAAAATTATTATTTTCGGATATAAAGACTACGCTGTAGTCATCAAAACATTACAGACGGAGGTGCAACAATTTCCAACTTTGTTCGACATTTGAAGCTGCACAAAGAACCGTAAATCGTGGCTAATATAGCCGACAGCTATATATAACTTTTCTAGTGTATCATGTAGGCTAATGTAACGTTAAATCAATGAGCCGCCACACAGTCAGTCAGTGCGGGAACGTGATCATTGCACCCAAGATTGAGCTGCAACTGGCTAGGCAGTTGGTAGACTAAATCCTGCCTGATGTTACTGCTGTTCCTAAAACCATTGACATACGTTAGCCTACTGTAACCACATACAGAGAGGGGGTGTGTGTGTGTGTGTTAAGGTTGGGCGATTGTGTTCAAGCCTATATCGCCCGATTGTGCCCTATAGCGATCCTCGATAGTCGATCGCTAAGGGGGGTGGGTCTTTCATGGCTACCAATGTATTTCCATGGAAATATAAAGTTTATTTGGAAAGTAATAAACATATATATTTGTAAAAGCATTCATGATTTGCGTAAATGTAATATACTAACTATTACTCTTGTTAGAAATATGAAATGGTATTACATTTGGTGAAGAGCACATTGACTTGTTTAGGACTCGAAACTCAAAGTTTAGGACTTGAGACTTGTCGGTCTTGACTTGGGACTTGTAAAACAATGACCTGGTCCCACCTCTGGGAAGTATAGAGTAGCCAAATTGTTTTACCTGAGCATGACCCCAAAACTAAGGATTTATTAGGCAGCCCTACTCTGTTGTTTATGATTTTGTTGTCATGGAGGACTGGTTGGGCTCATTGATTCGAGTTGAAAAATAAATGCTGCGCTCATAGAACGGCATGCTTTGTCAAGAGTGTGCAAAGCTTTCATCAAGGCAAAGGGTAGCTACTTTGAAGAATCTAAAATCTATTTTTATTTGTTTAACACTTTTTTGGTTACTACATGATTCTTTATTTGTTATTTCATAGTTTTAATGTCTTCACTATTATTCTACAATGTAGAAAACAGTAAAAACAAAGAAAAACCCTTGAATGAGTAGGTGTCCAAACTTTTGACTGGTACTGTACATAAATACCATATATTAAAATACTGACATTCGAAATGGAACCAGAGATACTTACCATTGTTTGCCTGCTGGCACTCCTCAACCTGCCAGATGGAGAATAACAGTCAGCATTTTACTTTATTTTGGCTGAGTCATTTTACTACATTAAGTCAGTTCAAAAACACAGGACTGAGAATCACTGAAAACCATCCATGACAGCAGACTTGTAGAAACCAAGGCAAGCGTCTTACCAGTGGAAAGCCCACACATTACATCTATGAATAAAACAATGGCTGACATATGTCAGTCAATGAGCCCTCACCCTTACCCCTAAAGGAACATTGATGGAAGTGATGACCTCGTCTGTCTCATTGTTTTTGGGGAAGAGGAGCGGCTGCTGGCACCGTCTAAGGGGAGCGGACGGTTCTCCGCACAGAGTACCCTTGGCCGTCCCGCCTACGGAGAGAAACAACACCCAGTTAATAAGTGATGACTCAGACTTCACATCACAAACGAGTCAGAGGAGATGACCTCACTACAAGAGTTCTGTAAAGCAGACCTCCTGGAGAGCCACCTCCTGTAGGTTTTCCAGCACACCTGATTCTACTAGCTAGCTGTTGGCCAGGACCTTGATTAACGGACTCGGGTGAGTAACACAACAGGGTCGGAGTAATAGCCTGCATACACAGTAGCTCTCTGAGAGAAGGGTTTAGGTCAATGATAGGGACTAGTGTTTGGCCTAATGATAGTTAATGGAGTGTCAATGCTAGAAGTGCTAATACAAACATGACAGTTTCTTTATGGTTTGTTTCCACTTCACATTTAATTCATCAAAACGAACATATTCACTGGCCGGGGCGGATTTCACAATTCGTTGAATGGATCTAAATCGATTAAAGACTGGTGTGGAAGGCTGTAAACCATTTGCTTTAACATCTTGATTTGTGGTGCATTCCTGTTTTAGTGGAACTGAGTGACTGACTAACATGCAGTATGGCAGTGTTTTTACTGAGCATAATGTTGCTAGGCACTATTTGCCAAGATGACATGAGAAAATGCCGGAAAACCATTTCTGCAAACAAATCCGATTGCCTACCGATCAGTCTGTCACGTTCGTTGTAATAATGATCGGACCAAGGCGCAGCGTGAGTAGCGTTCCACATCTTTAATATAAAGTGAAACTAAGCAACACACAAAAATAATATACGAAACATAACGACAATGCAACTACACAAACAATATCCCATAACCCACAGGTGGAAAAAATTCTACTTAAAAACCTCTTACATCTAGATGTTCCGCTAGCGGAACGCCTCGCCAATATCCAATGATAGAGCGTGGCGCGAATTACAAACACCTCAAAAATCCCAAAACTTAAATTTTTCAAACATATGACTATTTTACACCATTTTAAAAGACAAGACTCTCCTTTATCTAACCACATTGTCCGATTTCAAAAAGGCTTTACAACGAAAGCAAAACATTAGATTATGTCAGGAGAGTACCCAGCCAGAAATAATCACACACCCATTTTTCAAGCTAGCATATAATGTCACAAAAAACAAAACCACAGCTAAATGCAGCACTAACCTTTGATGATCTGCATCAGATGACACTCCTAGGACATTATGTTATACAATAAATGCATGTTTTGTTCAATCAAGTTCATATTTATATCAAAAAACAGCTTTTTACATTAGCATGTGACATTCAGAACTAGCATACCCACCGAAAACTTCCGGTGAATTTACTAAATTACTCACGATAAACGTTCACAAAAAACAAAACAATTATTTTAAGAATTATAGATACAGAACTCCTTTATGCAATCGCGGTGTCCGATTTTAAAATAGCTTTTCGGTGAAAGCACATTTTGCAATATTCTGAGTAGATAGCCTGGCCATCACAGGCTAGCTATTTTGACACCCACCAAGTTTGGCACTCACCAAACTCAGATTTACTATAAGAAAAATTGGATTACCTTTGCTGTTCTTCGTCAGAATGCATTCCCAGGACTTCTACTTCCACACCCAATGTTGTTTTGGTTCCAAATAATCCATAGTTATATCCAAATAGCTGCGTTTTGTTCTTGCGTTCAAGACACTATCCGAAGGGTGACGCGCCGGCGAGTATCGTGACAAAAAAATTCCATTACCGTACTTCGAAGCATGTCAAACGCTGTTTAAAATACATTTTTATGTGACTTTTCTCGTAAAATAGCAATAATATTCCGACCGGGAGACCTTGTTTTCATTCAAACACTGAAAATAGAAAATGGAGTCTTCACATGCACGCGCGCGCCCGTGTCATTGTTCTCAGAACGACCACTTTTCAAAACCCCTACTGTTTTTCACCCAGGGACTGCAGAGATCTCATTCCACGTTCTGGCGCCTTCTGAGAGCCTATGGGAGCCTTAGAAAATGTCACATTACAGCAGAGATCCTCTATTTTTGATAAAGAGGCTATAGAAGGCCAAGAAATGGTCAGAGAGGGCACTTCCTGTATGGAATCTTCTCAGGTTTTGGCCTGCCATATGAGTTCTGTTATACTCACAGACACCATTCAAACAGTTTTAGAAACTTTAGGGTATTTTCTATCCAAATCAAATAATTGTATGCATATTCTAGTTTCTGGGCAGGAGTAATAACCAGATTAAATCGGGCACGTTTTTTAATCCAGCCGTGAAAATACTGCCCCCTATCCTAAACAGGTTAAATATGATCCCCAATTAGAGACAACGATAACCAGCTGCCTCTAATTGGGAATCATACAAATCACCAACATAGAAAATAAACCTAGAACCCCACATAGAAAATATAAACTAGAACAACCCCCCAGTCACACCCTGACCTACTCTACCATAGAAAATAAAAGCTTTCTATGGTCAGGACGTGACAGTCTCAGACAGATAGCAATAGACCAAGCATTAAAGCAGCCAGTGGATGTAGGCTAATCCAGACAAATGCTGAGCCAAAACTCATAGGCTAACCCACATACCCCACTCAGCAAAAGGGCATTTTGGCCAACATTTAAGATAGACTACAGTCCCATACAAACTCCCACTGAGCAACAACTGTACAGCAGAACCAATGGGAAGTCAACAGATTGGTCTACCTGCCATCTATGACCAGAAGGAACAAAGACAAACAAAGGGATGATTCTTGGTCAATATATCACTGCTTGTTAACGAAGTGAGAGGAGTGAGCATTGTGAAGTAATGGCACAGTGACTCAACAAGGTTTCCTTTATTATGGCTCTGCATCTGTTTATCAGGCCCTGCTGAATGACTGCTTTTACAAATCTTCACCTCTAGATAATTTTTTATGGAGTGTCGTTCCAATATGCGTGTCACAGTTCCCATTTCTGAGGCTGAGAGATAAACAGGCAGAGATAAACAGTCACACTGGTTCAGTGGGTTGTTATGAAGCGCAGTACTGCTCTGATTACAGAGTGGCCTTTGTGTGGCTGGGAGTGGGTCCTTGAGTAAAACCGACTAAGGATTATCTCAAGGCCATAGTGAGTTTAACCGGGCATCACCAGAAAAGGCTATGGCAAAAGCAATGTAAGCAGAGGCCAACGGCTTAATTTAAATACCATAATGCTACATCGCGGCATATATTCTACTACACCATGTGTGTGGAACTTCACAACAAAATGTGTCATTATGGTTGTGTAGAGTAAGTATGATCATATATGGTAAGGACTAGTTCACCATTTTACAACTTGACGTTAGATGGTTCCTCACTCTGAAAGTAGTCTATGGGCCAGGAGAAACTAATCCATGGTTCAGTTCTTTAAACAGACGCAATCAATGGAAGTGATGGGGGCATGTGAGCATGTTTTTTAAAATTGTATTATTAATTTATTTTTATGGCCACATCACCTTTATGTAACAAACAAAATATGGAGTTGATTTGAATTGATTTCAGGTGATGTGGACATTTTGTCGTGGCTATGGTTAGCTGAAGTTTGTAGTGGTTGTTTAAAGAAAACTCAACCACAGATTAATGTTTTTGACTTGGCCCAGACTACTTTCAGGGTGAGGAATCATCTAACAAAGTTGTAAAATAGTGAACTACTCCTTTAAGTATATATACTGCTCAAAAAAAATAAAGGGAACACTTAAACAACACAATGTAACTCCAAGTCAATCACACTTCTGTGAAATCAAACTGTCCACTTAGGAAGCAACACTGATTGACAATACATTTCACATGCTGTTGTGCAAATGGAATAGACAACAGGTGGAAATTATAGGCAATAAGCAAGACACCCCCAATAAAGGAGTGGTTCTGCAGGTGGTGACCATAGACCACTTCTCAGTTCCTATGCTTCCTGGCTGATGTTTTGGTCACTTTTAAATGCTGGCGGTGCTTTCACTCTAGCGGTAGCATGAGACGGAGTCTACAACCCACACAAGTGGCTCAGGTAGTGCAGCTCATCCAGGATGGCACATCAATGCGAGCTGTGAAAAGAAGGTTTGCTGTGTCTGTCAGCGTAGTGTCCAGAGTATGGAGGCGCTACCAGGAGACAGGCCAGTACATCAGGAGACGTGGAGGAGGCCGTAGGAGGGCAACAACCCAGCAGCAGGACCGCTACCTCCGCCTTTGTGCAAGGAGGAGCAGGAGAAGCACTGCCAGAGCCCTGCAAAATGACCTCCAGCAGGCCACAAATGTGCATGTGTCTGCTCAAACGGTCAGAAACAGACTCCATGAGGGTGGTATGAGGGCCCGACGTCCACAGGTGGGGGTTGTGCTTTCAGCCCAACACCGTGCAGGACGTTTGGCATTTGCCAGAGAACACCAAGATTGGCAAATTCGCCACTGGCGCCCTGTGCTCTTCACAGATGAAAGCAGGTTCACACTGAGCACATGTGACAGACGTGACAGAGTCTGGAGACGCCGTGGAGAATGTTCTGCTGCCTGCAACATCCTCCAGCATGACCGGTTTGGCGGTGGGTCAGTCATGGTGTGGGGTGGCATTTCTTTGGGGGGCCGCACAGCCCTCCATGTGCTCGCCAGAGGTAGCCTGACTGCCATTAGGTATCGAGATGAGATCCTCAGACCCCTTGTGAGAACATATGCTGGTGCGGTTGGCCCTGGGTTCCTCCTAATGCAAGACAATGCTAGACCTCATGTGGCTGGAGTGTGTCAGCAGTTCCTGCAAGAGGAAAGCATTGATGCTATGGACTGGCCCGCCCGTTCCCCAGACCTGAATCCAATTGAGCACATCTGGGACATCATGTCTCGTTCCATCCACCAACGCCACGTTGCACCACAGACTGTCCAGGAGTTGGCGGATGCTTTAGTCCAGGTCTGGGAGGAGATCCCTCAGGAGACCATCCGCCACCTCATCAGGAGCATGCCCAGGCGTTGTAGGGAGGTCATACAGGCACGTGGAGGCCACACACACTACTGAGCCTCATTTTGACTTGTTTTAAGGACATTACATCAAAGTTGGATCAGCCTGTAGTGTGGTTTTCCACTTTAATTTTGAGTGTGACTCCAAATCCAGACCTCCATGGCTTGATAAATTGTATTTCCATTGATTATTTTTGTGTGATTTTGTTGTCAGCACATTCAACTATGTAAAGAAAAAAGTATTTAATAAGATTATTTATTTCATTCAGATCTAGGATGTGTTGTTTAAGTGTTCCCTTTATTTTTTTGAGCAGTGTATATTCATGCATGGTCATGTCTTCTAACCTCCCGTGACTGACCTTTGTTAGGTTCAAAATAAACAGAGTAAAAAACTCACGGACCCTTAATCAAGCTCAAACCAAGTTTATTCACCCACTGGGTCATACAGCTGCATAAGACAAAGAACATAATCACACAAGCACTGATATTTAACCCTTTCTCATATGTTGAGCCCCTCCTTACACATCTGAACAGCCAATACACCTCTGTTGCTCTCCAGAAGATTAGTGATATTTGTTCTTCCTCACTTAATCTAACCTGACCTCTGCCCACATTCCTCACTCCGCCCCAACTCACGGCTGTCATGGTGACTTGAACCAGACTATGTCTCTTCTCCTCCCATAGGATCCCTGATGGCTAACAAAAACATATCCGGATATAATGTAAACGTTATACATTACCCTCTCTCCCTCAGTGAAATGAATAAGTATATTTCATGATTTCAAAAGTTAAGAAATCAGAACCCATCACCTTGTTCAGTAAAAAAAAAAAGTTAAAGGTGAAAGCCAAACAACGATACATTGTTGGCCATCTTCTACATTCACAGAGCCAAGAGACAAATCTCTTTGGCTACATTTCCAGATTGTGATGTCATTAGGCAAACAGCAGCCTAAGTAAACATCATCCTAAAGCCTACTAACATAGAAAACAGTACATGCAAGCATATCCAGACCTAATCCAGGTGTGGAAATATATTTAATATTAAATATAGGCTAGCCAAGACCAAGTACTCAACTTCCAGACGAGACGGAACCGAAGCCAACCTAACCAAATAATCAAGGTGTATCCATTGAAATGTGCATACCATGACACCGTTCATTTGTCTGAACTGAACTTGAACCTAGCCTGAGACAATGTGGAATAGCAGGAAGGCAGAGTGTGAACACTGCATGCAGCTGTCTGCTCCGGAAGTCAGAGGTTACAGTGAACACACACATGCACACCACATTCTCCACACTTCATGCGTGGGCACGGATACGCCACTACACCAGTAAATGGATTACTACATAGAAGTGACGCGATTGTGAAAACATGTGATCCTGTGCCATGTGAGAACAGTTCCCACCACACCCTTCTTCTACATGTGTAGGTGTACACTACTAGAGCCAGGGAGGGTCAGCCAGATCCAGCCTGACAGACAGAAGTGGCTCCCCCATCAAGGCCCTGCTGTACTACAAGTCAGTCTATGTAGGTCAGGTGGAAAAACAGTACACTATGCACATTATCCAATGTGATTGACTGGAGTCTGGACACTGATTGAATGAACACCCACATAGTTTAACCACAAAGGGTCTTTGTCAGCTTGATTACAATTTTGGGCCCCATTGTTCGAGCACTCAATGTGTGCTTGATAGTGTGCGGGTATTCTTCTTTTGCCATGCCACATTATTGTACCCTGCCCGAGTGGACGTTTGTTGGATGCGTGCGTACACTAGTTTTGAACCAATGTTAGTAGCTAGAAGTAGGGCTGTGCGATGTGGCCTAAAACTCATATCTCAATTTTTTCAAATTTATGGGTGATTCACGATAAACAGATACATTTTTTAAAATGTTCTCTAAATAAGCTTTTTTGTCCAATTGAAGGTCGAATAAACTGCATTTAAAACAGTCAGCAATAATCTAGTGAATTCAGGGCTTGTGAAATTATACCTAGGCAGTACCTGTCAAACGTTTGGACTCATTCAAGTTTTTCTTTCTTCTACATTATAGAATAATAGTGAAGACACCAAAAATACAGTATGAAATAACACATATGGAATCATGTTGTAACAAAAAAAGTGTTAAAGAAATCAAAATATATTTCAGATTTCAGATTCTTCAAAGTAGCCACCCTTTGTCTTGATGACATCTTTGCACACTCTTGGCATTCTCTCAACCAGCTTCATGAGGTAGTCACCTGGAATGCACTTCAATTAACAGGTGTGCCTTGTTAAAATGTTGTGAATTTTCTGAGCCAATCAGTTTTGTTGTGACAGGGTAGGGGTTGTATACAGAAGATAGCCCTATTTGGTAAAAGACAAAGTCCATATTATGGAAAGAACAGCTCAAATAAGCAAAGAGAAACGGCAGTCCATCATTGTTTTAAGATATTAAGGTCAGTCAATCTGGAAAATGTCAAGAACTTTGAAAGTTTCTTCAAGTGCAGTCGCAAAACCATCATGCGCTATGAAGAAACTGGTTCCCATGAGGACCGCCACAGGAAAGGAAGACCCAGAGATACCTCTGCTGCAAAGGACAAGATCATTAGAGTTACCAGCCTCAGAAATTGCAGCCCAAATAAATGCTTCACAGAGTTTATGTAACAGACACATCTCAACATCAACTGTTCAGAGGAGACTGCATGAATCTGGCCTTCATGGTCGAATTGCTGCAAAGAAACCACTACTAAAGAACACCAATAAGAAGAAGAGACTTGCTTGGGCCAAGAAACACGAGCAATGGACATTAGACCGGTGAAAATATGTTCTTTGGGTCTGACGAGTCCAAATTTGATATTTTTGGTTCCATGTCTTTGTGAGACGCAGAGTAGGTGAACGGATGATCTCTGCATGTGTGGTTCCCACCATGAAGCATGGAGGAGGAGGTGTGATGGTGTGGGTGTGCTTTGCTGGTGACACTGTCAGTTATTTATTTAGAATTCAAGGCACACTTAACCAGCATGGCTACCACAGCATTCGACAGTGATACGCCATCCCATCTGGTTTGCGCTTAGTGGGACTATCATTTGTTTTTCAACAGGACAATGACCCAACACACTCCCAGGCTGTGTAAGGGCTATTTGATCATGAAGGCGAGTGATGGAGTGCTGCATTAGATGATCTGGCCTCCACAATAACCTGACCTCAACCTAATTGAGATGGTTTGGGATGAGTTGGACCACAGAGTGAAGGAAAAGCAGTCAACAAGTGATTAGCATATTTGGGAACTCCTTCAAGACTGTTGGAAAATAATTCAAGGTGAAGCTGGTTGAGAGAATGCCAAGTGTGCAAAGCTGTCATCAAGGCAAAGGGTGGCTACTTTGAAGAATCTCAAATATTTTAAATGTTTTATTTAACCTTTATTTAAGTAGGCAAGTCAGTTAAGAACAAATTATTATTTTACAAAAAAAGCACATTCACTAAGCAGTTCATGTTCCATCTAATCTGTTCAATAATAAATAAATAAAAAATAAAAATAAAAAAAATATATATATATATGGACAGAATAGTCCAATGCTGGAGTCGCATCACCAAGGATAAATGGCTTCTCCTGATTTCAATCAAACCTTTTAACTTCTCCAACGTTAGCCCAGCTGTTGGTTATACACACAAACACACAGAAGAGGGCTAGTGAAACTAACTGATTGTGAGATAAATCCCATTCTTCAAAATCCAGTATACCTCAGGGTTTGTTTCTTTGATGCTCCTCCGACAAAGCAGTACATTTTTTCTTGGGCACGAAAGAACTGCCCAGCATGTTTGGGACCCTCAATGTTGTTCCCAGACAATCTTTTTCTGGGAAACCCAAATAGAGTATCAGTTTGCAATAATTTGATGACCATTTTCCTTTAAAACAATAATGCAAATAATGAATTTATTATTATTACTTAAACCCTTTTGCTCTTTGGGAAGCATAGGTAATTTACGGTGTAGTTTCTTCGAATGTATCTGTACTAGACAGTATCCACTAAGCAGATGATTGGTGCACCTAGCTTTACTAGAGCTCCATTATCCAGTGTGTTGTGGATCCAGACAGCCCATCATAGCAACCATAGCGCCCTGGGTGGCAAAGGCACCCACAAAACTTTGCCCTCTCTGGCAATCCCGTACTTTACCTGTTTCCGCCTCCCACAACTTGGACGAGGGGTTGGGTTTTTGAGAGGCTTGCAATGGTATTGCCGCATAACATTACTACTGTTTGGAAAGGCAATGATAGAATATATAAAGAAAGACAACGGAGGTTGGATATGTTTCCCCTTATAAATGATGAACAACACAGAATTCAAATAAGAATCCTATCTTACTGAGACTTTATAGTTGTTCCTTAATTGCTATCATTGACATTGGGGCAGCTGCGTAGCCTAGTGGTTAGAGCGTTGGACTAGTAACCAAAAGGTAGCTGGATCGAATCCCCGAGTTGACAAGGTAAAAATCTGTCGTTCTACCCCTGAACAAGGCAGTTAACCCACTGTTCCCCGAGTCACACTCAAAATTAAAGTGGAAAACCACACTACAGGCTGATCCAACTTTGATGTAATGTCCTTAAAACAAGTCAAAATGAGGCTCAGTAGTGTGTGTGGCCTCCATGTGCCTGTATGACCTCCCTACAACGCCTGGGAATGCTCCTGATGAGGTGGCGGATGGTCTCCTGAGGGATCTCCTCCCAGACCTGGACTAAAGCATCCGCCAACTCCTGGACAGTCTGTGGTGCAACGTGGCGTTGGTGGATGGAACGAGACATGATGTCCCAGATGTGCTCAATTGGATTCAGGTCTGGGGAACGGGCGGGCCAGTCCATAGCATCAATGCCTTCCTCTTGCAGGAACTGCTGACACACTCTAGCCACATGAGGTCTAGCATTGTCTTGCATTAGGAGGAACCCAGGGCCAACCGCATATGGTCTCACAAGGGGTCTGAGGATCTCATCTCGGTACCTAATGGCAGTCAGGCTACCTCTGGTGAGCACATGGAGGGCTGTGCGGCCCCCCAAAGAAATGCCACCCCACACCATGACTGACCCACTGCCAAACCGGTCATGATGGAGGATGTTGCAGGCAGCAGAACGTTCTCCACGGCGTCTCCAGACTCTGTCACGTCTGTCACGTGCTCAGTGTGAACCTGCTTTCATCTGTGAAGAGCACAGGGCGCCAGTGGCGAATTTGCCAATCTTGGTGTTCTCTGGCAAATGCCAAACGTCCTGCACGGTGTTGGGCTGTAATCACAACCCCCACCTGTGGACGTCGGGCCCTCATACCACCCTCATGGAGTCTGTTTCTGACCGTTTGAGCAGACACATGCACATTTATGGCCTGCTGGAGGTCATTTTGCAGGGCTCTGGCAGTGCTCCTCCTTGCACAAAGGCGGAGGTAGCGGTCCTGCTGCTGGGTTGTTGCCCTCCTACGGCCTCCTCCACGTCTCCTGATGTACTGGCCTGTCTCCTGGTAGTGCCTCCATGCTCTGGACACTACGCTGACAGACACAGCAAACCTTCTTGCCACAGCTCGCATTGATGTGCCATCCTGGATGAGCTGCACTACCTGAGCCACTTGTGTGGGTTGTAGACTCCGTCTCATGCTACCACTAGAGTGAAAGCACCGCCAGCATTCAAAAGTGACCAAAACATCAGCCAGGAAGCATAGGAACTGAGAAGTGGTCTGTGGTCACCACCTGCTGAACCACTCCTTTATTGGGGGTGTCTTGCTAATTGCCTATAATTTCCACCTGTTGTCTATTCCATTTGCAGAACAGCATGTGAAATGTATTGTCAATCAGTGTTGCTTCCTAAGTGGACAGTTTGATTTCACAGAAGTGTGATTGACTTGGAGTTACATTGTGTTGTTTAAGTGTTCCCTTAATTTTTTGAACAGTATATTAGGTACAGTACAGTAGTTGCCATAGCAGCAAACCCTACCACCCCTCCCCCAATTGGAGTAAACTAATAAACAATAACACTTAGGCTTCTACTCCCAGCTTATACATACTATGCCACATTTTACAGACATAATCTATTTTACAATAGCTATATTTTGTTTGTTTTTAGTCATGGCCTTCCTCTATTTCTGGTCCATCCAGTTTGATTTCTATTTGCCATATATTCGTAACTGTGCTATTTCAAAGGTTCTGAACCTATATACATTTTACAGACCCTGTATGTTTTACATTTGTAATCTTGTTGTTATTAGTCCCACCCTTCAGCTCCACTCAACCCCTCCCATCTATCTCTTAACACCATCCATATTGGATTTCTATTTGTCATATATTTTTCAACTGGGATGTGATGCTTCACAAAAGTACTGAACCTTTCTTTTGTCGTGTCTTTGGCATCATTAAAGTGAAGACTGTTATTTTATCAAATCAATTCTATAATTATTATTACGTGATTACACTAATCATGTTAATGTAATTAACTAGGAAGTCGGGGCACCAAGGAAAATCTACAAAGTTATAATTTTCCAAATAACTTCAGATATTTTAATATCTGATCAATTAGTCTTCTAATTAATGAATTATTCTTCACCTCACGTCTCATTCCAAATGTCGTAAATTGTTGGTTATCTGCACGAACCCAGCCTTTACTATGAATCATCCATACACCAATTGACGTAATCATTTAATTACTAACTAAATAATCACAGAAAGGCATAAACACACAAACAGTAGATATGGTTACAAGGAAGTGATAGGGGAGGTTCCCTAGTGGGTTCCCCAGTTTACCAAGATGATGGCTTGGTGGGCAAAGGGAAGTGGGTGTGGACTGGAAGGGGCGGGAAAGACAAAAGGAGTCACTACACAGTTGATAATTATATTAATTGAAATGCTAATCCTTTGCACATGAACACTCACTCATTCAGGAATAATTGCAATCAATATATATTTACACCCAGTGTATCGTCGTGATCTCTGTTGGAATCATTAGTCCTTCTATTGGAGAGTCAGTTCATCATCGTCTCTCTCTCTGCTTCCCTGAAGATCAAAGTCTTCGTTTTTAGAATGGATACTTCAGAGTAACATTCAGAAATGTTCTCATAGAATAGATGTTTCGGCGTTTGTCAGCATTTGCAATCCCAGGTTTACATTATTTCTAGCTGCAGACTAGTAATTAGTATCTACAATTTGCTCTTATCTGTAGGGATCGATAGTCTCAGAGTTTAACCATTTCCAGCCGTGTAGCCAATGCTCTAAGTGGTATGGTTAGGAATTAAATAACTATTCGCAATCACAGCTCACGCTGTGGGTTTGCTTAGTCTAAACTCAAACCTTTTCCCCCTCAGCTGACTGAGGTCAGTGTGGTCTGAAAAGGATTTCCTCAGGAGAGGGTTTTATTTGTAACAATAGAAAAGGCGGTTCTATGACGCCAGATCATGTCTGTGCTCACGGGGGCGGGCCAATTACTTAGGTAAACTTTAAAGGGAATACAATTCTCGTTCATTAAAGGTTTAACAACACCTTACATCATTTCACAAATAGTTTAATCTTTACTCATTCATTTTATAGAAGAATTAGATGCAAACCCCATAATTGAGAAATGTACATATTCAGAGATAGTGTGTTTCCTGTCCTCTCTGAGGTCACCAAATGAAACACACTCGTCATACCCGTCCCTTAAGTGTCCACGGATCACTCCCACAAGTGGACATTCTGTATCAAATCCCCATTTTGGGGATTTAGGAGATCGCCATGTGAAATCCTTTGTTCTCTCTATGTGTCTCTTTCTGCATGGCCAAGGGGAGAGAGTCTCCGCCAGGAATTTACGACCTGAGACAAAAGAACCTGGGTATATATAGATAGAGAGGCCACAATCTATACCCAGAAAGGGCCACGTCATGACACTATTCTCATAGTTTCTACAGATTGTAAATTAAAGAAACATTTTTGCTAAAATAATTATTATATTGTTGATTGGTTGACTATGACTTTTTAAGTCACCCAGTATTGCTATCTGCAGAGTTAGCTCTAGGTAAATGTTGCAATTCTTCATCCACACTGCTACTGTATCACACTAGTGTCTTCACTGTCAAATCAATGTCCACTAAATATGTGCAAATGTGTGTGTCCTTACACAGATAGTCCTATATACAGTTGAAGTCAGAAGTTTACATACACTTTAGCCAAATACATTTAAACTCAGTTTTTCACAATTCCTGACATTTAATCCTAGTAACAATTCCCTGTCTTAGGTCAGTTAGGATCACCACTGTAACGGCCGTCGTAGGAAGTGGACTAAAATGCAGCGGGTACGTGAATGCTCATCTTTATTTTATGACGCACACTATACAAAAACAACAAAACGAACGACAGCTAAACAGTAATGCAGGCTAAACATAGCAGTGCACAAACAACCTCCCACAATTCCCATAACAAACACACCCCTATATATAGAACCTTCAATCAGAGGCAACGAGAAACAGCTGCCTCCAATTGAAGGCCCAATCCCAAAAAACTAAACATAGAATTAAACACCCTAGATCAGACATAGAACCTAACCAAAAAACCCATACTAATCTAAACAAACACACCTCTACAAAACACATACTCTAACACACCCCGAACCACATAAAACAAATACACCCTGCCACGTCCTGACCAAACTATAATAACAAATAACCCCTTTACTGGTCAGGACGTGACAACCACTTTATTTTAAGAATGTGAAATGTCAGAATAATAGTTGAGAAAATGATTTATTTCAGCTTTTATTTCTTTAATCACATTCCCAGTGGGTCAGAAGTTTACATACATTCAATTAGTATTTGGTAGCATTGCCTTTCAATTGTTTAACTTGTGTCAAACGTTTTGGGTAGCCTTACACAAGCTTACCACAATAAGTTGGGTGAATTTTGGCCCATTCCTCCTGACAGAGCTGGTGTAACTGAGTCAGGTCTGTAGGCCTCCTTGCTCGCACACGCTTTTTCAGTTCTGCCCACACATTTTCTATAGGATTGAGGTCAGGGCTTTGTGATGGCCACTCCAATACCTTGACTTTGTTGTCCTTAAGCCATTTTGCCACAACTTTGGAAGTATGCTTGGGGTCATTGTCCATTTGGAAGACCCATTTGCGACCAAGCTTTAACTTCCTGACTGATGTCTTGAGATGTTGCTTCAATATATCCACATAATTTTCCTGCCTCATGATGCCATCTAGTTTGTAAAGTGCACCAGTCCCTCCTGCAGCAGAGCACCCCCACAACATGATGCTGCCACCCCCGTGCTTCACGGTTTGGATGGTGTTCTTTGGCTTGCAAGCCTCCCCCTTTTTCCTCCAAACATAACGATGGTCATCTATTTTTGTTTCATCAGACCAGAGGACATTTCTCCAAAAAGTACGATCATTGTCCCCATGTGCAGTTGCAAACCGTAGTCTGTCTTTTTATGGTTGTTTTGGAGCAGTGGCTTCTTCCTTGCTGAGCGGCCTTTCAGGTTATGTCAATATAGGACTCGTTTTACTGTGGATATAGATACTTTTGTACCTGTTTGCTCCAGCATCTTCACAAGGTCCTTTGCTGTTGTTCTGGGATTGATTTGGACTTTTCGCACCAAAGTATGTTCATCTCTAAGAGACAGAATGCGTCTCCATCCTGAGCGGTATGACGGCTGTGTGGTCCCATGGTGTTTATACTTGCGTACTATTGTTTGTACAGATGAACGTGGTACCTTCAGGCGTTTGGAAATTGCTCCCAAGGATGAACCAGACGTGTGGATGCCTACAATTTTCTTTCTGATTTTGGCTGATTTCTTTTGATTTTCCCATGATGTCAAGCAAAGAAGCACTGAGTTTGAAGGTAGGCCTTGAACTACATCCACAGGTACACCTCCAATTGACTCAAATGATGTCAATTATCCTATCAGAAGCATCTAAAGCAATGACATCATTTTCTGGAATTTTCCAAGCTGTTTAAAGGCACAGTCATCTTAGTGTATGTAAACTTCTGACCCACTGGAATAATGATAAAATGAATAATAAGTGAAATAATCTGTCTGTAAACAATTGTTGGAAAACTTACTTGTGTCATGCACGAAGTAGATGTCCTAACCAACTTGCCAAAACTATAGTTTGTTAACAAGAAATTTGTGGAGTGTTTGAAAAACGAGATTTAAACTTCTTATAGCTTGGGGGTGTCGTGGAAAATTCAGAATTCAGTCCTTAGTGCTTCATCCCCTTAAAAATGTACATTTATACTAAACTTTTAGTACCAGTAATATCTATTCTTATTACAGCCCCCTTTGCCTCTGGTTTTCTGTCATGAGAGGCCTGGTAATGAAAGGTCAGTAACCCATTCCCCTTTAGTCTTCCGGTTCCAGCACATATCATTCGAGCATGTCTATTTCAGATATAGTTCACAGGTCATCAGACACAGTTATCCCTCACTCTTCAGCCGGTTAGGGAGGGTTAGAGCTTCACACACACTTGTGGTAAAAATATCTCTCCTATGCATGAAAGCATTCTGACATCACCTTCCATGATAACTCCCTTATCCTCTTACATCTACACGTTCCGCTAGCGGAACGTCTGCTCCAATATCCAATGATGGGCGGGGCGCAAAATACAAACTCCTCTAAAATCCGAAAACTTCCATTTTTCAAACATATGACTATTTTACAGCTATTTAAAGACAAGACTCTCCTTTATCTAACCACACTGTCCGATTTCAAAAAGGCTTTACAGCGAAAGCAAAACATTAGATTATGTCAGCAGAGTACCCAGCCAGAAATAATCAGACACCCATTTTTCAAGCTAGCATATCATGTCACATAAACCCAAACCATAGCTAAATGCAGCACTAACCTTTTATGATCTTCATCAGATGACACACCTAGGACATTATGTTATACAATACATGCATGTCTGTTCAATCAAGTTCATATTTATATCAAAAAACAGCTTTTTACATTAGCATGTGACGTTCAGAACTAGCATTCCCACCGAACACTTCCTGTGATTTTACTAAATTACTCACGATAAACGTTCACAAAAAGCATAACAATTATTTTAAGAATTATAGATACAGAACTCCTCTATGCACTCGATATGTCCGATTTTAAAATAGATTATTGCAAAATGTGCTTCATCCGAAAAGCTAAGTCCATAGCCCGGCATCACAGGACTAGCTATTTAGACACCCAACCAGTTTAGCCTTCACCAAAATCACATTTCCTATAAGAAAAATGTTCTTACCTTGCTTGTTCTTCGTCAGAATACACTGCCAGGACTTCTACTTCAATAACAAATGTAGGTTTGGTCCCAAATAATCCATCGTTATGTTCCATCAAGACGTTTTGTTCGTGCGTTCTAGACACTATCCCAACGCTAAATCTCGGCCACGAGCATGACGCAGAATTTGACAAAAAAAATCTAAATATTCCATTACCGTACTTCGAAGCATGTCAACCGCTGTTTAAAACCAATTTTTATGCAATTTATCTCGTAGAAAAGCGATAATATTCCGACCGGGAATCTGCCTGTCTGTATACTGAGGGAAAAACCGAAAGCCGGGGGCGGGGCGGGTCGCGAGCGTAAGGCTTAGTCCACTGAGTGACCACTTAGCTTTTGCTCTCCTTTGTTTCAGCCAGGACTTTGAATTACGTCATTCCTGTTTTTCCCGGGCTCTGAGACTCCATTGGAGACGTGCGAAGTGTCACGTAACAGCAGAGATCCTGAGTTTTTGGAAGAGATGTCAAACAAAGAAAATAAAAAGGTCTGACAGGGTACTTCCTGAACAGAAGCATCTCAGGTTTTTGCCTGCCATAGGAGTTCTGTTATACTCACAGACACCATTCAAAAAGTTTCAGAAACTGTGGAGTGTTTTCTCTCCAAAGCTAATAATTATATGCATATTCTAGTTTCTGGGCAGGACTAATAATCAGATTAAATCGGGTACGTTTTTTATCCAGCCGTGAAAATACTGCCCCCTAGCCATAAGAGGATTTATTCTACTGGTGATCTCTCAGACGAGTTACAGATAATTTAACAACATAACCCCTCGCAGGAACCCATACTTCAATATCCCAATGCTGCAAATTTTGTATTGAAACAAAAACACACAATGAAATCATCTATACTTATATCATAATCCATTTGGAGTGACTGTCATCCCTTGTTAACAGATATTTCCCTTCTATATGCAGACTGAACAAAGCACATTTGTATTTTTACCCAAAGACCATAACCCCATGGAACTGATAATTTTCCCTATGACCACATGATTCAACAACAACATGTTAAATAAAAAATATATAATTATTTGAGTAACTAGTCAATTTAAGATTACAACTGTTCATAATTTTCATATGGAAATAATACAATTTCAAAGTAATTGTACACTTTGAATAGAGACTGGTGTTTCTTAGTCATTTTATATTTAAATCCCACCTGTTCCAATAATTTCTAGTGAAGTTGATCAGTCTTCACGGGAAATTCTTGAGATTCAGGGCATTTGACAGCATAAAATGTTTCCTCTCCCTTCTCTGTCCCTGTCCTTCAGAAACCATTTGGACACATTTCAAAACATTTCCATCTTCCTATATACCCAGCTTAAAACTGAACTGAAAAAGGTCCATCCAAATTAAATCCCAGAGGCCCTTTCCAGTAATCTTATCATTTTAACCTGTGTCATTAGTTTAGTATAATACAAAACTATTGGTTAACCACTGTAGAACCTTCAAAAAGTTGATGTTGTCTTATCATCTTGTTAGTCAATACGTAATTCAAACAGATTATAATGTCCAGAATACATAACTTTCCTGCTCAAATTTACTAGTGTTATCTAACTATAAAACCAAACAATAGTAACGTTTATTCATACCTTTATTTCAAACATCGCACTAGTTGCTTGTTTGCTTCCAACCGCAAATTATTTTATTCTTTTTTATTTTTACAATTTCAAGGCTCAATTTATTCATCATATAACCTTGTATTGAAACCTTAGTTTTTCAATTTACTAAAATATCGCATCATTAGAGTGCTATAAAGACATTAATAATATATTACCATTCACATACTGTCAACACTCATTAAACATCCATTAGTTTAAGATTAACCTGTAAAGCACCAAATGTAGAAAATACATCAGCCAATTCTTATGTCACTATAATACATTTATTTCGAATACCGAAACAAAGACTACTTTTTTCTTGAGTCACATGGTTCTCAAAACCCCAAATCTGTTGTAATGAACAGGGTTGAACCAAACTTTCTGAATCATTACTTCCTACTATTTTTCCCATTTGGCAGTCAAACACCCAAGCTAACGTTTAACTGTGCTGCTTGCAATAATTCTAATTATGTTACTTCCCTGACGTTTACTGACACCGGCAATATTCAATCAGACATTTGTAAACTAATCCGTTATTCTGCACTCTGGTATATCCATACTAGTGCTTTTGACATCCCACCAAAATAGCCTAATCCAGATACTTTTACTCTTAAAACAGCCGACTATCACTAACTGCTTTCCCCAGTATCGCAGTCTTCTAGGACATTTTCGACAAGAGAAAATGAAAAGCCCTTCTGGAAAAGAAAGTGTACAATTCGTTAGTATTCACAATGTTACCTTTTAATCAGCAAGCCAATAGTATTACTTATATACTGAACATTATAATTATAATTCCACTATCCTTACTCCAATCATTAAATGTTTGTTTCAATCCTCCACTATGTTCATAACCTAACTAAAACATTTTAAACGTTTAATTTAAATTTGGCAATCCCAATGCTGGCGTTTAACCCAATTACTTCTTTAACTCGACAAACATTTCCTCACACTCTTGATTGCATTCTATAAGTGCTTTAGCAGTTTCGGAGAACGACGGCATACAATGTCAAACAAAATTGAAAACCCCTTACGTTTTCCTGAGCATGCGCGGAGTGTTTGGCCATGCCACAGAACGCATAGTTTATCTTGCCCTCAGAAATTGAAAACCTCAAACATGTTACATTTTGCTTTGCCTGTTCCTCCAACTAATTTACTAAGGTGGTGATCTCTCATATAAGTTTCTTTTCCGTCTTTCGACGCTAATAACAAATCATCCTCGTATTTTATCACCACAGAAACGATTGTTTCAATGCAAAATGATACCAAGTGGGACTATTTGTAAATCCCATCGGTGCTCTAATAACAGTTAGGTAAAACGTGATCTAATACGTCTTCCATCACATAGAAACTGTAATCTCTATGAATCACTCATTGATCGAACAGAGACCATACACCGCTTTGTGAAAGTTCCATTCTTACTAAGCTCAAAACTCTTAGTTGTTGCTCTATTGAAAAAGATGCAAACTCTCGTATAGCTGCATTTCCTGCTACTGCACTAGGTTCCAGTGTCACCTTACACACATCCTTCTCATATTTAATAGTCCCATATCTAAACCAGGGAGCTATGACCTTACGTTTTGATATTCTATGGCTCTACTATCCCCCGCATGTCTGCGAGGCGAGCAGAGTCATATCTGGCCCCCATCGTAATGCATTTTCTGATGATAGAATGCTGACATCAAAACGCTGGTAAATTGAGCTTCTTATTCTGGTTTTATGTGATTGTTTCAATTCATACCTGCCTCCCTGACTTTTTTATTTGATTGTATTTTATCCTGTTTACCGGGTAATGTTGCCCTACATTGTCCAGTTTGCTCTTTCATATTCAAGCCGAATTGGTAGAATTTAGTGCGCTTCTTTCAGCGACTCCATGGCTTTATTAAATTCCACTATCTCCATATTCCAGGGAGAAAACAGTCCGTTTGTCATCATGCCACTATTTATTATTCCCTAAACACTCGCGTCTATAATACACACCTTTTATTAACTATTCTCCAAGGTAGGGCTACTCATTCTCTCAGATAATAATTCATTAGTCACAGCACTTAATACCTCCTATTAAAGCCCACTCTGTCTGCAACTGTATTACTGAACACGACAGATGACTTAATGTCTTATTCTAGTACAGCACCTCAAATATCACTGTGCGTTTTTTCCATTCACAGATATCATTATTATTTATTTTTACATAGGAGTTGTCGCCCCTAAGATCTCTACTGGTGTCTTATTTATTTTAGCAGTTTACATTACTTTAACTTTATTCATCCCATTTAACACATGTTTCTGTCTAAATCAGCTGTTTATAATATCTACACTTTCTTATCTCTTTATATTTATTCACTTATGATATTCTATCCTACTTAATGTCTTATTGTTTATATTCCTAATTTATCCTATCTATTCTCTACACTTGTAGAGTCTCTCCAGACCCACTCTCTCTCCTAGATGGTGTAACTTCCTAGGGGTCCTGCAGCTAGTGTTACCCACTGTTTTCCTCCTACCGTCCTTCACGGTGCTGTAATATCTCTAGTATATACTACAGACTATACCATGGTATTGTTCTTTATGTATTTGTTGTTACTATTTTTTCTAAATAGCCTGAGTTTATTTTAACCATATAGTATAGATTGTGTTTTATCCGTATGTTTTATCTTCTTACGTCACACTCCGTATATACTATGTGTCTTGTTTAATACTTTTTACCACAAGTTCTATGCACTCCAGAATAGTTATTTAACACATTTATTATGTAAATGTTCTACCTTTTCATAGTTCCTTTTAATCAATACCCTTTGATTTATTTTTCTTCCCAGCATGCTCTATACGCATCCTTTTCCTATTACACTCGATCTATTGTCACAGAAAGGCTTGCGCATTCCTCCTCCGGACCAACCGACACACACACAATATTTCTCTTTATTTCTCCCTGCCCTGTTTCACTCCCTTGACACAGAGAAACTTTCACTCATTCAGGCCTTTATTTTCACTCATTCAGATTTCTTTTCCACATTCGCTCATACACACTTCGTTTTCCCTCCAACGATCTATAGTTTATTAGCCTCCCTGATTCACTTCCTCAACACAATTCTACAGGATTTTACGATATGACGGAAATTCTGCCTAAACGGGTCAGTCTTTCTTCACATCCTATTCACGTTTATACATACTGCGTTTTACCTAAAACGACCCATCATTTTTAGCCTGATCTGATTCACTTCCGCAACACAGAAGACATTATTCTACAGGATTTTACGATATGACGGAAATTCTGCCTAAACGGGTCAGTTTCCCTTCATATCCTATTTACCTCCCCCGTGCTATACCCTGTTCCTCAGAGCAGCAACGCGGTGTGACCTACTCATCCACCAACCCCGTTAGCTAGACGGAGCGGTTTATCCTTAGCATTTATTCTGCAGTTGAACCTCGCCTAATCGGGTCGACGTTTTCCTGCTCCCTAACTATTCACCCAAGCGGACCCCCATCCCGGGGTTTTCTCGTGAGCTTTCTACCTACTTATTTATTTGTTTTAACCATATGGGCAGGCAGCTGCAGCCCCACACCAGGCCAGGCAGTTCAGTCAGAGAGAGCGAACAGCCGCACCAATCGGGCCACACACGTGAGTCTGTTTGAACGGTCCGACAGCGCAGGCGCAAGCCCCATCCGCTAAACACCCGACACCAGCAAGGTTCACAGCTTACCACACATTTTAGCCCTCACAGATGTACATATTTAATTACATTTAACAACCCCCAAAATGCATGCATGCATGCAGTTCTATTGAATTCAAAAGCTCTTAGTATTACTGGGTTTATAGGAATTTAAGGAGAGACCTACGTAACGTATTTTTCCGCTTGCCTGATAGGTTTGGGCGGCCACCCGTTTGTGAGTTTGTCCAGAGAAACTCACCAGCCAAGAACGCCACTGTCCGAGGTCCCTTCGATCTCCTGGCAAGCTCGCCATTTATGTCGTGGAAAATTGTCTTAAGAATATAACACTTTTACAAGAACTTATGAATTCAATATAGGCTTTAATACAAAGTAGCAAAAGCCGAGGTGGTCCGCGGAACATCTAACTTCCCTGAGCATCGGCTCTGCTTTTATCCACACACAGCATATGGGTACATCCCCTTAGTTAATGCAATTACTCCTCTTAGCCCTTCAGCCACCATTATCTTCCAACTGACCTTGAAACATTTATTGTTAAAACGAGAGGCTGCCTGGATCTTTAATTTAAAGACCCTTGCTCCCTTAGGTCTCAACATAGACTTTGATCTGAAGCCATTCTTGTGATTATTGTGATTTTGCCATTGTAATTGTTTGTTAGATACATTTTAGACTACAAATGCAGTGATCGTATGCTATCCATTTCTTTGTCTTTTTGTATGTTCTTTGTATGCCATTTTTTTTTAAATATTTGAGTTAACCAATGATATTAGGCCATACTTGGCCATGATTACAAACACCTGTGTGTCTCTTGACACTATAAATGACTCATCTCGCAGTGTTTGTGATGATACCCTGATGAAGACAGCTTTGCTGTTGAAACGTTGGTTATTACATTTTTGCATCTGAGCTCTTAGAGTGTGCGGCTTTCCCTTATTTTCTACATTACATTAACTCCCACAGGGGCAGTATTTCGACATCTGGATGAGAAGCGTGCCCAAAGTAAACTGCCTGTTACTCAGGCCCAGAAGCTAGGATATGCATATAATTAGATTTGGATAGAAAACACTAAAATTTCCAAAACTGTTAAAATAATGTCTGTGAGTATAACAGAACTGATATGGCAGGCGAAAACCTGAGGAAAATCCATCCAGGAAGTGGGATTTTGTTGATGTGGGTATTTTCAATTGAATGCCTATAGAGTATCTAATGGGCTAGGAACCAGATTGCAGTTCCTATGGCTTCCACTAGATGTCAACAGTCTTTAGACATTGTTGCAGGCTTGTTTTCTGAAAAATGAAGAAGAATGAGACCTTTCTGTCAGTGGACTATAGACTCATGCAGTGCTGGTTTGCGCGCGTGACCGAGTTGTGACCGAGTTGCCTTCGTTGTTTTTCCTTTCTATTGAATACGCTGTCTGGTTGAAATATTATCGACTATTTAGACAATCTGAGGATTAATTATAAACATCGTTTGACATGTTTCGACGAACTTTACCAGTACTATTAGGATGTATTCGTCTGCATGTTTTGACCGCCTTTGAACAAAACACGCCAACAGATTTTGGGATATAAAGAGGGACTTTATCAAACAAAACAAACATTTACTGTGTAGCTGTGACTAATGTGACTGCAACCAGATGATCTTCAAAGGTAAGTCATTAATTTTATACGCTATTTCTGACTTTCGTGACTTCTCTACTTGGTTGGAAAATGTTTGTATGCTTCTGTAAGCGGGGCACTGTCCTCAGATAATCGCATGGTATGCTTTCGCCGTAAAGCCTTTTTGAAATCTGACAAAGCAGCTGGATTAACAAGAAGTTCATCTTTAAGCCGATGTATAACACTTGTATTTTTATGAATGTTTATTATGACTATTTCTGTATTTTGAATTTGGCGCTCTGCAATTTCACCGGATGTTGTCGAGGTGGATTGCTAGCAGAACGCCTGCGTCAGAAAGGTTAATGACTCCAACCTAAGTGTATGTAAACTTTAGACTTCAACAGTACATATGGACAGTACCAAAATAAATGATCTAATGACTCTTGTATCCCCTATATATATATAGAACATTCTATTGATAGCAAGAATTTTGTATAATAATTGAAATTTAAAAAAATCTAAGTTTTGAATCCGAGGTCGTTTTGCGTGTCAATTCATAAACCATGTGCCAAGGAATAGGTACATCGTAAATCTCTTCCCAAGTATTTTGCAATTTAAATGGCACAGCTGTAAATTTTTTGGTCCTTAAATGAACCTGGTATATCTTTTTATTTATCCCAATTTTCTTTAACCAATTTTGGTCTTTAATGCAGGGCCGACATACAAGTTCTTTACCTTTTCCCCCTTCCACTTGCCTCTTCCATTTTTTGGTAATGCTGCAATTAGTTGGTTGTAATTTTGGGTAGAGCAGACATTTCCATTAGTCTGTGTTAGCTGCATGTGTGACAACTACACCAGTCCTATTTATGATATCATTTACAAAGATTATACTTTTTTTTATCAATTAGTATATTTGAGTTTAACCACAATATTTGTTGTATTATTTGTTCTGTCTTTTCAGGTGGATTAAACTGAAATTGCAACCAAATTTCTATGGCTTGTTTAAAACCTAACGATATTTTGGAGATTATTTCATTTTCAAATAACCGAAAGTGAGCAGTTGTAATCTGAATAAAGGCAAAAAAAGGCCATTCTTGAACATGGGGTGAGACATTCTTACTAATTTACTAGAGAACCGGATTTCGGATTTAAGTATAACTTTTGTATGACTGATGCCTTTAGTGAGAAATCGAATGCTTTAATATTTAATCATTTCTGCCCTCTGAATTCATATTCATTATATAAATAGGCCCTTTTAATTTTGTCTGGCTTGCCATTCCAAAAAAATTCTATATTTTTTGCTCATATAATTTAAAAAGCAGGTCGCTTGGTGTAGACAAAACCATAAGCAAATAAGTAAACTGTGATATAACTAAAGAATTAATCAGTGTGATTTTTCCACAAATAGACAGGTATTTTCCTTTCCATAGTAGCAAGATCTTGTTTATTTTTGCTACCTTTCTATTAAAATGTATTGGCGTGAGTTCATTTCTTTCTTTTGGGATAGGTAAACCAAGTTTGTCTACATCCCCATCAGACCATTTTATTGGTAAACTACACGGAAATGTAAATGTATCGTTTTTTTGTGATCTAATATGTAATATAGTGCCCCCACTTATCATAATTTGGTTTTAATCCAGAGAGGTTAGAAAAAGTATCTAGATCCTCTATGAGGCCATGGAGGGATAATTGTGGATTTAAAAGAAAACATGAATCATCGGCATACAATAACACCTTTGTTTTTAAGCCATGGATTTCAAATCCCTTAATATTATTGTTGGATCTAATTTTAACAGCTAACATTTCGATGGCAATAATAAATAGATATGCCGATAATGGACAACCTTGTTTTATTCCTCTTGACAGTTTAAAACCTTCTGACATGTAGCCATTATTTACTATTTTACACCTAGGATTACTATACATAACTTTAACCCATTTTATAAGAGATTCTCCAAAATTGAAATGCTCCAGACATTTATATATAAACTCCAGTCGTACTTTATCATAAGCCTTTTCAAAGTCAGCTTTGAAAACCAGGCCTGTTTCCCAGATATTTCATATTGTTCTATTGTTTCCAGTACTTCTTATATTATCTCCAATGTATCATTCATGTAAAAAAGCTGTCTGATTAGGATGAATCATATCTGACAAAACCTTTTTAATTCTATGCGCTAAGCATTTAGCTAGAATTTTTGCATCACAACACTGAAGTGTAAGAGGCCTCCATTTTTTTTATGGACTGGATCTTTATATATACACCACTTGGATCCTGTTTCATTATAATGAAATCAGACCTTCTTGTTGAGTGTCCGATAATCTAACATTTATATAGGAGGGATTAAAACATGCTAATAATGGTCCTCTGAGTATATAAAAAAAGTGTGGTATACCTCCACTGTTATGCCATCCAGCCAAGGAGTTTTCCCGGATTTAAAGGCTTTAATTTCATCAAGAAGTTCCTCCTCTAATTTGGCCTTCACATGAGTCTTTCTGTACAGATGTTAATTTTACATTATTAATCATAGGAAAAAAATCCATACAATTAGCTTCGGTTTGTGGAGATGGAGGAAACAAACTAAAACATATGCTTACTTTACTTCCTCTTTCAAAATATCCTTTGGTGAATCATGAGTGACTCCATCATTTGTAACAAGTTTCGGTAAAAAAGATTGAAAAAGAATTTGGTGAATTTTTTCCTATTCCATCCAGTTCACTTTATTTTTATTATATATTACACTGGATCTTTCTTAAATAAGTTCCTCCAAATGAAATCAAAATCAAAGTTGTCATTTGCGTAGGAATACAGCGTAGTGTGCACAATACAATGAAATAAGTATTTAACTACTTAAGTACAGTACAGTAGTTGCTATTGCAGAAAAGAGCCAGTTCAGTTTATCAACAGTCTTATGGCTTGGAGGGAGAAACTGTCTCTGGGCATGGTGCTGCTAGACTTGATGCTCTGATACAGTTTGCAAGACAGTAATTGAGCCAGATGTATTAGTTACCAATTTTGATATAAGGTCTACCTTGAACGTCAACAACAGTCAGAAGGCGGTTGTACCGACTGTGAAAGTCATGGTCATTTGTCTCCTCCACTCCCATCGTAGGCCCACCGGGACTCATGGGATGAACTGCCCTGACTAAGAGACAAAGTTGTTGTAGAACAACCTTTTTTGGTCATTGTAGGCCCAATCACATCTTGCTCTGCCCATAGTGCCCCCAAAGTACCAACTCATATGCATTTTAAACGTAGGCATATCATATTAAATTAGTCTTTCTAAGTACCCACTTAGAATATTGTTTCCTGGTTATATGAATGGTGTAAGCATTGGCTAGAGAGTTTAAATCCATGCGAGAAAGTGTGCTAGTGCACATGTCGGGAAGAGTATTAAGATTTAAGACACAGACAGGAGTCACAGCCAAAGAAATTAGACCCAAACCTTTTAAGGATCAGACCCTTTTTAGAAATTATCGCCTTAAAAGACATACCCAAATCTAACTGCCTGATGCAAGGATATGCATATTCTTGATACCATTTGAAAGGAAACACTTTGAAGTTTGTGTAAATGTGAAATGAATGTAGGAGAATATAACACATTAGATCTGGTAAAAGATAATCCAAAGAAAAAAAAATGAGTTTTCTATTTTTTTTTCCATCATATTTGAAATGCAAGAGAAAGGCCATTATATCACCTGAGTCCAGGTGCAATTTAGATTTTGTCCACTAGATGGCAGCAGTGTATGTACAACGTTTTAGACTGATCCAATTAACCACTGCATTACTGTTAAATGTCCGCCCAAATGTGCCTAATTGGTCAATTGAAACATTTAAGTACATAACTGTGCACCCTCCTCAAACAATAGCATGGTATTCTTTCACTGTAATTGCTACTGTAAATTGGACAGTGCAGTTAAATTCTTGTTAATCTAAGATTTCTGCCCATATAAGGTATGTCTATGTCCTGGGAAATGTTCTTGTTACTTACGTCATGCTAATCACATTAGCGCACGTTAGCTCAACCATCCTGCGGGGGACACATCGATATAAAAGCAAATTCATTAGCTTTGTAAATCAGTTTAAAAAAATCTGATTACGTACCCTTGATGAACGGAAAGGACAACAGAATATCTTCTAGTTTCAATTAAAGCACAATAACAAATGTAATTATCACCACCAACATATACAGGGTGTAATATCAGCCGTGGTTGATGGTTTATGCCTATTCGGAAATTATGATATGAAACGTTGATTTGAACATTCTGACCAACTAGTGGGTCAGGCACCGCCCCATTGTCTGATTCATATTGCATGATTTTTATGATAGTTGTTGATTATATTGACTGATTGCTTCTGTATGGGGGTGGTAAATCAGGAAAAACTGCCTGACAACTGACCTACTTTCGTATTTCATTATGGAACTCGGCAGCACACACACACAAAAACTGAAATCTTTACACTGACAGTGCCAACATTGCTACGTGGTATTTTAAACAGTCAGTGGAGATCAAGCTTTACAGTTAAAACACAGTGGTGGTTTTTCACTGATAAAATCTCCATAATTATGTTTTCACTGAAAAAGGCGATTGGTGAGCATGAGCTGTTTCACGCACAAGGACACACTCTGACAATGAATGATTACAAATATTTGCACCAGCTTTAATGACCCAGTCACACACTAAACAGAGACGAAATAAATAGAGTTTGGTTAAAAAGACAATATTATTTTAACTTTAACTTTATTTTAACTTGTCATTTATGAGACATCTCTTCAGTGTTTCCTTATTACACACATGGCCTAGTCAAACTATGTTCAAGATGTTTCATTCTACACAACCGCTACTATATAAAAAAGATAAAACCAATTTTCTGAAGCAGACAACAGAAAATTAAGTTGAATAACAAACCAGTCTTATTCTCAAACAGTGAACGGGGTGGAAAATAACTTTTCTTGATCTCTGAATCATTGGCGAAAATCTGATATCAACTTTGGAGGGGACAATTACATGAAATTTTCTCAAGAGCAATTCCTGAGGGGGACACAAAAAGTAGTGCTGTAACACATAGCCTACATTGTAATATGGTAAATGTATATTGAGGAACCAAAGAAATAAGGTGTTTGCCGTACTCCTAACTACCGGTACCCAAAACTACACAACTAATCACAACAGCAATACCATTGCCTTTAACAAATCTTAGTTCAGTCACCAGTTTAAGTTGAGAGTGGGGGTATCCATGGCATTTTCCAATTATGTTCCTATTTTACAAGTAAAAAAAATTGAGAACCTTTCACAATGTTGCCAAACAAAGACTCAACAAACTTCCCTGAGACTCCCTGTCTCTGCCAGTCTGTCCCTGCATATCTGTCCCCAACTCTGCTGTCTGTGTGCCATCTGTTGCCTGCTCTGCCTAATGACATCATTGTGAAACATTTCCATTAGAATTTCATTTCTTTCTTATGAACATTTTATCAACTAGTCTTTGAGATATTAGGCTACTAGGGTTCTTACTATGCGTTTTGGTGTATTGAAAAATACTCTGATGTCCGTCTTATTTTTCTGCCATTTTTCTACCTGGCTGGCTGGCTGGCTACACACACAGTGTGTAGGTTATTTACAGTAGGAGATGGGCTTCTATCATCTTCAATCATTCTATTTGGGCTTCGATCTAAAAGGTAGCTAGCAAATGTGAAACAGATTAAAATGACAAGAGTTGACAGCTGTATGAGTTCACCATTTACACAACATATGCTGCAACCTTTTGTAATTTTAATAGTTTGTTTCATATTGGCTGGCTTCCAACAATAGCTGAATTTGCAAAGCTAGCGAGCACCAATTCAGTTTCAGTGGTGTTTGCTATAATCTTTGCTACCCGGGTTAAATAAAGGTGAAATAAAATAAATAAATAAAAGTTCACTTGCGACAATTTAGCTTTTGCAACGAGACCATTAAATATATTTAAGACAATGGTAGAAGAGAGTGTAGTTCTGTTCAGTTTGGATTTCAGTTTATCGCTAACCTTATCACAGGGACTTTGAAGCACTAACTTACATCATCTGCATGCTGATTCCATCTTTGACGACGCCACATAAATGGAATAGGTACTGTTGATGATCAGTTTCATGAGACGGAGATCAAGTCAAGGCGCCGGAGAGGGTGGATTCGTTAATAATAATAAGGCAGCTTTATTAAAGTACAAAGATATTTGGCATAGCGTGCACGGACTCGTTCTGTCACCTCTTAAGGAGACAGCAGAAAAAAGCCCCGAATATAGAGTACATAGGCATTTTGTACAGGGTATGACAACAATATGATGTAGGTTGAGTCTGGTTGATCCTCTCAGCTGACTGGTCGATGAGTGTTGAGGGCGGTCCCGTCCCCGACTAATGTCGACTTCTCATTGGCTCTTGACAGTGTTCTCTGTTCTTGAAACCCAGCCCTCAGGGATGTGTGTGTGTGTGTGTGTGTGTGTGTCACGAGTCTACTCAGCCTACACTACTTCTAGCTTATCTTCATGTGTGTACCCGAGAGTCAGACACCCAAGGACAGTGCCTGTTTTTATGCTACAGTTAGGACAGTTTCTGCTACCAGCCCCTCCCGTACACCTGTCCTTGAGCGGCCCCACAACCAGGCATTGTGTGTGTGTGTGGGTGGTTAGGATTAACTGTTCTGCAAGATGTTATCTTGGTATAATGATTGTGTAAGGTTACTGGCAGTGTTTAGGCAATATCGCATTAGTATCAAGAGACATAAAGAATATATTTATTACAGTACTAGCTAGCTTAATAGTTAATATTTGCGCGCTAGCTCTGCATATTCAGCTAGTGTGTGTGCGCGATTGACTGGATTAACCTCACGTCAGTTACGTAGCAAGCTAAGGAACTGGCAGTGGATCAAACCATTGTGAGGCAAAGGGTGGGGGGTTGCAATCTTTTGAAACTTAACGCGCTATTAAGTGTCTATAATCAGCACAATTGCTTTCATTGCGTATTATTAATATTATTTAAATTACATAGTTATGTTTCAGTGATATATTGGGGGGGACAAATCATATTTTTCCCAGGATGGGGGGGTCGTGTCCCCCCGTCCCCCCCGGGATTTCCGCCCCTGCTCTGAATAAGTGATAACCAACCAGTCAGGACTTCTTCCGCATCGTATTGGTTCTGTGGTGGAAAATCGGACTAGCTGCAAAGCAGCCGTCTGGGGGGTGGAGGAAGATGTGGGGGAGTACTTGACATGCTAGTAGAGGCCTCCTGTCTGTTGCTGGAAAACGTTGATCGTATCTTCATCGTCCATTTTCAACTGTCAGGAAAAAGGGAGGAAATTAAGACAATTTTATATAAAACCCAACTTCAATAGATGACATGGTTTTCATGACAAAAATGTACATAAATTAGCTGTGAATGGAAAGCTTTCGTTAGAAGCCATTTTGCATTTAACATTCTTTCGGCATGCACAAATGTTCATTGGTATTCTCAAAACAGGGAGGAATGCATATTATACAACGGTAGGGTCTAATCCTGGATGTTGATTGGTTAAAAGCGCGTTCCAGCCGGTGTCTTTTCCACAAGATACCATCAGTTAAATCTATTACGTTAAAATGCCTATTTACTCTGTTCCATCTGACTGCGCAATCCACTGTCTCATCAGCCAAGCCATAAACTTGATCTCCACTATAAAAAGCATCTAGACATTATCTCACATTTCTTTTAGACTAACATTTTGTTTTCAACAGCGGAGATTTGTATAAACCTTGCTGCCTGTCTCTCCAGCTGTCCCATGTTAATGAACGTGTAGTGGTCGGGAGTCAAACGAGAGAGCGAGGCAGGCAGTGTTTCTCAGCCAGTCGAAATCATGAATAAACTGGCATAATTCTTTTGGATATATACAAAGAAATATAAATTGAAAAAAGGTCAAACGAAACGAAGTGCAGCTAGTTTGCAATCTTTCCAGCTTCAGTTTGAAGTTATTGTGTTAGCTGTGTTGTTGGCTAGCTCCTCTGAACACCACAACAGTGACCTAATGAGAGAGCACATTTTCTATGCCAGGCGAAATCTCGCCTCATTAGCTCAATGTTATGGATGTATCCAAATAAATGTCACTAGAAAACAGCTCACTAATGCCTGCGAGACACCTTTGTGTAACTAGCATGTCGTCATACCAACGCCTTACACCCTGACTACACCGCTCGCGTCGTATGCGCGAGCGTTGGAAAATAAATTTAGAAATCTATATTATTCAATTATTGCACCCACACTGCTCTCGAGCTTCTGCGTTACCAAGCTCTAAAATAGAAGTCAGTTCTATTTGTGATGCAGATTGCGCTGCAAGTCCTGCCTCTCCCATCTCCTCATTGGTTAATAGAAGCAGGTACCCATGTGCCATCTCCTCATTGGTTATACTCACGTGGGTGACTGAAAGATGAACGAGGTCGGTGGTGATAATGCACCAAATTTATGAAAATTGCCAATCGCAATATAAAGTCCAGAGGAGAAAAAAACTGGAAGGAGAGATGACTAGAAACGATTCGGTTGACCGTTTTATGTGTGGATACATTTTCAGAGTAGAGGACCTTGTGCATTTCAGGTAAAATAACAACTCAATGTTTATATTCCAGGACAAATTAGCTAGCAACAGCAAGCTAGCTAAATAGGACAAATTAGCTAGCAAGTGCAAGCAAGTGCTCGCAAGTGCAAGCTAGCTAGCTAAATTACCATAAATGTTTAATGCTTTTCGACCTTTCCCCAAATAAGTGTAATTGGTTCAGAGTTTTTAGATATTTTAACCTGCGTGTCGTGAACGTGTTTGGTGGGGGGAATACATTTATGCATGATGGCGCACGCACGCAGCCAGTTTGGGTTCCGTGTTACTAACATCTGCGTGACGCCTGCATGTTAATAATGAAAGTCATAAGGTGCATAATTTATATTTATATTAAATCTCAACCATAAATGTTAGAAATGTACAGTTTTGACCCGTGCAAGCCGACATTCCAAAGTAGCCTCCAAGTGTAGCTTAAGGCTTGTGTATTTCCTGTTATCGCTAATGGCCTAGAAAAGATTATGTCCAATCTATAGGTAATCTGTCTTTCCCTCAACACCTCATGGCATGGTATGTTATCTTGCTATATACAGATCTAAATGTTGTTAACCAATCACAGACTGTGTTGTTCCCTGTAGCCTACAACAGACAACCAATAAGAGTTGTGTTCGTGGCTTTCAGTCAATTAAAAGAGTTCATAGGCTTTCCCAAATTGTTAAATTTAGTGTTAGTTAAGGGTTATAGTTTAGGGTTCAGGGTAGGGACACCCTAAGGAATCCGGATAGCAGTGACCATTCATAGAGTAAGAGACAGGCACGACATTTGAGTGTGTCACGTGACATGAACGTGACGTGAACTCGATGGCAGTTTGACGCCTTCGAAAAAAACTTGCCTCCATTAACAGTCCATGTTTATTCATGGTGATATTTTATGGTGCTAGGAAGACGTTAGCTGACCTCGTAAGAGGTATCAGTAGCTTCACGAGGCTTAATTATGGCACGTTAAACCCCCATACAACTTAAACAAATGTAAACGCAGCTACTGTAGTTATTCTTTCTGCACTGTTACGGGACTGTAAATTAGCCGTAGATGGCTAGCTAGCAACCAAGGGATAAGAACGTTGCCAGCCAGTATGGCAATGGAACATTTAGAACGAACGACTGGGTCGCGTCTCTGGCAACCGAACCAATAGAACGAACAACCAGTCAGCTTGGGTAGCAACCCTAGATGTGTCGGGACTATATTTTCTGGAAGGATGAAATATTTTAATGAATTTATTCATACTAATGTTTTTAAAGCAAATATGTCAATCATTATTTGAATATGTTGGTAACCCGTATAAAAGTGATAATGCCCTCGAAGCCGGTGTTTGGAGGAGATATTGGCACGATTTGCTGACCCTCGAGTTCTTCTCGGGCTTAACAACACCCGTGCCAATATATCCTCCAAACATATATCCTCCAAACATCAGCTCCTCTGGCATTATCACTTAAATGTTTTATTGCTGGAATGGTGTTGTTCAAGCAAAATAGAGTGAATTGACATAATAAATCAGTTCCTCCCATGAGACTCCAGGATTACCTGTGCAGGTGTGTCTGTCTCGTTTATAGGCTGTCCATCGAACTGGACTACTGTCACTTCTCTACTATGTGAATGAAAACACTGCAGAAAGGAAGGGATGAGAAGATAGGGAAGGGCGTTACTATATTGCCACCCCATATCCACGTTGGCCGACATCATTTTTATCAGATAAAGGAAGAAACAACAGGATAGGGAGGGAAGTGGCTTCTACTCAACAAAGCCTGTAGAGCCTGGCCTACTTCCATGACTTCACTGGTCTAAAGAGACACACAAGATCCATTAAGGGGCGGGCACGCACGCGCACACAGCATTGAGATTAGGCCTACTTTTTCCTCAATAAAAATAGTTTCAAGCACTAGACGAGTGGACAGTACAGAATCATAACATTTTACTCATTTAGCAGGAGCTTTTATCCAGAGCAATTAGGGTTAGGGCACCAACAGATTTTTCACCTAGTTGGCTCGGGGAGTCAAACCAGCAACCTTTCGGTTACTGGCCCAACGCTCTTAACCACACATAGAGCTGGGACACTGGAATAATGAGGGCGATGAAAAGGAAGATGATAATATGATGAAGACAACACAGCCCATAGCGCTCGTCTCCTGTCACATTGTACAACTGGTACTGACCCTTGATTTACTGTAGCTTCCTATCTTATTTCTCATGTTTTTCAAATTTCTTATTAGTTATACAATTTTGATATTGAATACTGCACTGTAGGGTAAGGCTTACAAGTAAGGCATTTCACTGTGCTTGAGCATATGACCACAAAAAACTTGAACATTGAAGGGTGCAGTAGGTGCCAAATGGAGGGTTAGGGAACGAATCAGGACTGGCTGAGACACTCACCATTCACCACCAGCAAAACAGCTACTTCCCCCTCAGTCTTCACAATCTTGTGTGACTTATAAACACTGTACACACACCAGTAGACCCCAGAGTCCTCTATGGTCAGGTTTGTGATGGTGATGTCCATTTTGTTGAGTTTTCCATTAGGCGTCAATCTGAGTTCGAACCTCTTGTGGAGGGTGAATTTTTGATTACCCTGGTGAAAGTAGAGGACTTCAATCTCTTTTGTCAGGCGCATGTACACACTCAGGTTTTCTTGGTCTGGCAGAGAGGTGCTGCAGTGGATTGTCATAGTGTCTCCCTCCTGCTTTCGGACCAGCAGTCCCTTGCTCCCTTTCATGAGCAGATGGGAGAATGGAAGAAAAACACACCATACAGTACCAGTCAAAAGTCAACACATCTACTTATTCCAGGGTTTTTCTTTATTTTTACTATTTTCTACATTGTAGAATAATAGTGAAGACATCAAAGCATCCACTTGAAAAAACAATAAACAGAACTTACGACAGCAACAGTCTTGCAGGCTCCTACAACGCAGTGCAAGGACAACTACCCACGAAAACCAAACAAACACACACCTACTTATAGGACTCCCAATCAGAGGCAACTAGAAACACCTGCCTCCAATTGAGAGTCCAGCACCCAAAACTACACATAGAAAAACAAACCTAGAACCTATACCAAACTAACACACCCCACTTCACCACACACAAAACCCCATAATACACAACAAATATACCTCTGCCACATCCTGACCAAATATAATAGAAATAATACCTAAATATTGGTCAGGAAGTGACAGGTACTGTATGTGTCAGATGTTTGTTCTTTAAGGATAAACCAAAACCAATCAGTTAAGGAGATCTTCACTACCCAAAACTAGTTTCACACAAGTCTGGGTCTATTTTTGGATTATGAATATAAGGAACCATATAGTACTCTACTCTCATTTGTATATTGCACTTCAAAAATAAATGACTTGAAAACAGCCTCTTGTCTTGTACATCTATGATATTGCAACTCTATAGATTACAGTGGACTCTATAGATTACAGTGGACTCTATAGATTACAGTGGACTCCTGAAAAAGGCAATGGCTTGGGACTGTCGTGCCAGAGCATGTAGTCATCAGGAGCAAGCTATTGAAAATGTCATTGAAATGAGACTGGAAAACTGTAGTACTTAAAGAATTCACATGTATTCAAAGAGCACTTATCAAGAGTCGAATGTACATAATATATTTCAAAGTGTAAAACTGATTAGATTAAATGTTAAATCAAAAATTATTTCCATCACCTCCCAATAGAAAACTAAAATAAACACCACTCACCTTTCCCAGCCAGGGTGCTGCAAAGGAGACAGAGGAAGATTGCACAACACAGAGAGAGTGCAGACATCGTGCCAAAACAACATGAGCTTCACATCACAACTAAACAGCCTTCAAATAACAGGAAATAGACAGTATGTCTATACCACAGTGGTGCCTGCTCTAGAACCTCTCCACCAATAGGAACATGAAGTAGGCCTACTTTACGGTTAGGTTCTGAACAAATGAGGTAGGTCTAATAAACCAAGAAATTACAAAATAACATACAGATAATCAAGACCTGAACTTATTTCAGTTGCAATTGTGGGTGTCAGTTTGTGACAGAATCATAGGTTAGGGATAAATGAGGTTTAACCACAAAACACAATTATTTGATTTTAACTTTTACTTCACAACATTCCAAAATAAAATATGTACTTTTTACTCCATACATTTTCCCTGACACCTGTGGAGGAAATGAATATTCATTACATACTATACTGTTTAATTAGACATAGAATGTTGTTTTTTACGTAAAGATTGTCCATTGTTAAAAGCTAGTATTTTTTCTAACCTGATACAAAGTTGTCTTTGTGTGACTTAGTCACAAGACTGGGTGATTTCGTAAGATCCATTTGGGTGCGACCGCAGCATGTGACACATCCCGTGGTTTTCTGCAGGAACTCAGCTGTATGTGAAGTTGCAGGAAGGAGCACATTATAGTATGAACTGTGACTAATGCAGTTATATGGTTGAGCCCTTGTGCTATCAACCCCGGCTATCTTAATCTGCACTGACAAACCAATCGCCTTTTAGACACTATATGCTCTGCCCGTTTCCACCCATCTGCTAAACTGCCACAAAGACAGAGGTTGCATTTTCTATAAAAACTGAGAGCCAACGCTATTCGTTGGGCTTTCTGACTATGCACTGTTGCGTGATTGTCATTTATTGCTTAATTTTTGCAAATCTTATAATAAAGTTGTTGTTTGAAAGAATCTGCAGTCTCTCTTCCTATAGAATGTCTACCACACACCCAAAAGTACTTGTTACATTTCAAATGCTTAGCAGGACAGGAAAGCTGCCCAATTCACAAACATCCCTGGCAATCCTTACTGTCTCCGATCTGGCGGACTCACCAAACACAGATGATTCATTTGTAAATTACGTCTGAGTGGTGGCTATCCGTAAATAAATGTTTTTAAAAAAACAAGAAAATTGTGCTGTCTGGTTTGCTGTATATTTTAGCAATTACATTTACCTTTTAGACTTTTACTCAAGTAGTATTTTACTGGGTGGCTTTCACCTTTACTTGAGTCATTTTCTATTAAGGTATCTTTACTTTTACTCAAGTATGACAGTTGGGTATTTGTTCCACCGCTGTTCACTGCTGTTGGATTCTGGGGTAAACTTTGAATATTGTTATACTCAGAAGTATAGGAACATTACTTACATAAGAGACATGAGGGGTGCCATAATGAAGTTTGGTAGGGGCTGAGTACAGGGAAAATAATTGCATGTGACAGAACTGATAAGGGGAGAAAGCGTTGAAAACCATGTCTATCACTTAGTTCCCTGCTTAGCAAGAATGATGCAATGTTTAGCGTTAAGGTGGAGACTCCACCCAAAGTTGGGTATGAATACTACCACGGGGGGGGGGGGGGGGCATGTCTGTGTCTGTATTACAGCTGTATTGACCCTTTGGGAAGAATTACACTTGGTTAAGCTTCTCTAGTGTCTGAGTTATTTACTCAAAATTAGAACCTAACCCTACATAACATATCCTCTAGTCCCAGACTTGAGAGGTGAATGATTCAAGTATGCCATATCGCTATGTTTTTTTTTAATTTTTTTTTAAAAGGCAGTAAATGAGGATGGCAGTAAACTTACCCTGGGTATGTGGTAAGTTGATCCTCCAGACAGCTTAAGCTTTCTACACATTTCTGTACTGAATGAAATATTACCACTACCTTTATAAAACCATGTCTATCTTTATTTTCCAAACACAATTCACCACAATCACTTTGTCTTTGAATGATTTTAAGCATATTTTATCACAGGCTTAACACCTTACAAAAGCTTTGTACTTTTTAAAACATATTTAACATAGGCCAGGCCCTGTTGTCAAATCAAAATTGTATTTGTCACATGCGCTGAATACAACAGGTGTAGACCTTACAATGAAATGCTTACTTTCAAGCCCTTAACCAACGATGCTTTAAGTTAAGAAAACGTGTTAACATAGATAAAAGTAACAAACAGCAGCAGTAAAATAACAATAGCGAGGCTATATACAGGGGGTACCGGTACAGTAAATGTGCGGGGGCACCGCTTGCAAGCCTCCCCCTTTTTCCTCCAAACATAACAATGGTCATTATGGCCAAACAGTTATATTTTTGTTTCATCAGACTAGAGGACATTTTCTCCAAAAAGTACAATCTTTGTCCACATGTGCAGTTGCAAACCGTAGTCTGTCTTTTTAATGGCGGTTTTGGAGCAGTGGCTTCTTCCTTGCTGAGCAGCCTTTCAGGTTGTGTCGATATTGGATTCGTTTTACTGTGGATATATATACTTGGATATTTCCTCCAGCATCTTCACAAGGTCCTTTGCTGTTGTTCTGGGATTAATTTGTACTTCACGCACCAAAGAACGCATCTCCTTCCTGAGCGGTATGACGGCTGCGTGGTCCCATGGTGTTTATACTTGCGTACTATTGTTTGTACAGATAAACGTGGTACCTTCAGGCGTTTGGAAATTGCTCCCAAAAATGAACCAGACTTGTGGATGTCTACAATTTTTTTTCTGAGGTCTTGGCTGATTTCTTTTGATGTTCCCATGATGTCAAGCAAAAAAGCACTGAGATTGAAAGTAGGCCTTGAAATATATCCACAGGTATATAAGAAGCTTCTAAAGCCATGACATTTTCTGGATTTTTCCAAGCTGTTTAAAGGCACAGTCAACTTAGTGTATGTAAACTTCTGACCCACTGGAATTGTGACACAGTGAATTATAAGTGAAACAATCTTTCTGTAAACAATTTTTTGAAAAATGACTTGTGTCATGCAAAGTAGATGTCCTAACCGACTTGCCAAAACTATAGTTTGTTAACAAGAAATTTGTGGTGGTTGAAAAACGAGTTTTAATGACTCCAACCTAAGTGTATGTAAACTTCCGACTTCAACTGTACTCTCATTTCAGGTTTTAGTCACAATATATGAAAGAATAGTTTGGTGTGGTTAACAACTACAGACAATGCTGTTAACACTTAGCTTGGTAGCAGGATAATGCATGCACTCCATTTCTCCTGCAGAGGGGAAACAGAATAGTGTTGCACCAGATTGCTCCTTCCTCCAGGCAAAGCATTCACATTCAGTTAGCTGTGTGGCGTGAAAGACAGAGCAGACATGCCACCGACAGGGAAGAGAGACCATAACACTCCTGATAATACATCCGTCGCTACAGAAACAGTCCTGTCCTGGTGCTGGAGTCGTGCTCTGCTGGGACTGCTGTATCCTCAGGCTCTGGTTCCATAGGGGACAATAGGAATACAAACACTTATACACCATTTTAAAATACACATTTTATACATAGCATTTTATAAACTGCATTTGATCGTTTTGACAGGAACCACTCTTCCATTAGGTAGACAAAAATAATATACTCAAACATACCTTCTGCCACAAAAGAGACTTCCTGTGTCACTGGTTCATCTGGAAAGAAAAACCAGAAGCAACCTTTTACAGGTGTTGATACTGTGTGCTCTACTATTGTTTGTGATTTGTTACAAGGACAATAGAATAACAAATCCTGAATTCCCATCTGGGGAGGAGAAGGAGAGCAATAGAGAAACTAAAACTAAACTGAACTAAGTCCTCTTGTCTGAGGAGTTAGTTAACCATTCCACTTATATAGCAACATCCTGGCATTTAGCCAGAACAGAAAGTACTCTACTAATTCTTCCCAGACCTCTGCATTCTTCTCGGCAGAGATAGTCAAAAGCAGGGTCATGTTCACTAGGCAGGAAATGGAAAGAAGCAGTCTGAAACGGGGAGGAACAATCTGAATAACTTCTTGAAGCATTTTGCAACAGTGTGCCCTAATGGACATGACCATGGGTGCTCACGTTGTCTGAGTCTTCTGGCTTGAAACAGCTTGAGAAGCAGCAGTCCAATGGCAAGAGAGCCTACTACCACAAATACAGCAGCCACACTCATGTAACTATTCTTAGGAATTTCATCTAGAGTCGCAGCATTTTCAGGAACCTGGTGCTGGTCTGGTACTGTAACACACAAAAAATCAGAAGTGAAATTAAAATGATATCACATTCAGGGATGCGATCAATTAAGTCATGTTTGTAGGGTATTTGATTTAAAGGTAGCTAAGTCAATTTATATAATATATGGACACTAGAGGATAATGTCAGAAAAGCAAGAATTCTTGATGGATCAGCTGCACAGTGGAAATCATGATGCAAAAAGGAGATACTAAATGGTCAGTGTTAGGGTGTGAGGAAGGCACTTTGAATTCCAAACTGTGTAAAGCCCTTAGTTTTTCCTGACTGGGAAATACTCAGGGCCCTACCTATAAACGTTGGACTCCAAAAGCTTTAAACTCACCTGTGACATTCAGCATGAAGTTACAATGTGTGTTTCCACTGTCAGTGTTCACCACACACTCATACGGACCCTCGTCTTCAGGCTGGGTTTCTTTGACCGATATGGACACAACTTTGTCTCTCTCATTGGAAGGTGGCATGGAAAGCTGATATTTTGGGCTCAGCGGCATCCTGGGATTGGAGGATTGTTGATTGTATTTGAACACAGGTTCACCTTTGTGATGATCATTCTGGTCCAGCCTCCACAACACGACCTGCTCTATGTTTACATTACCAGGGGATTCCTCACTGAACTTCACAGAGCAGTCTAGGGCTGTATCCTTCCCAGATTCCACCTGGATGACCTGCTTCAACTCTGGGTCCTGACTTAGACCTGTTTAAGCAATAGATACATTTAAACAGTACTGTAGTACAGAAAATGTTACATCTGACAAGTGTAGTTTGGGTAAAACAAAAGTCCTAGACCATTCGGTGTGAGCATTTTGGAAGTTGTGGTGTTGGTAGAAGTATTACAAATTGTGCCTGCAGAAAGCCTTACTTTTGGATGTCTCCATCCCTGTGATGAGGACAAACATGAGAGTGGACAAGCTGAAGACCAATGCCATGTTAGGGCCTTTTTCCTAAGTAGAAAAACAGGGGTTCTGAGAAACAGTGGTCTCTCCACAGGAAAGGGTTCACACCTGACAACAATCAGTGGTTGAGCAAACTTAAATCTGAGCAGCCTGAACAATATGCATTGACTAATAAACATTGACTCAACATGATATTTTTGCTTACTAAGCGAGCAAGGTCAATGTAAAAAAAATTAAGTCTCACACTATATATGCTCCCAACAATTTAAAGGGTACACCTAATCAACGTTTTGGCAAAAATCACATTTTATTTGTCAAATAATACTTGTGTCGACTAAGAGTTAAATGCTTACTTACGGGCACTAATCAACAATGCAGAGAACGAAATTAGAGAAATAGATAAGACAGGTAATAAAAGTGAAACTAGAGTAAAAACAAACAAAAAAATCACTGCATTGCTGAAACGATATTATTAGGTTTACCCATTCAATTGACAGGAGCATATAGTGTGATTTTACTCTGTTAGTCAACACCTCTACAAACATTTGTGGGTGTGTCATGCATTTTTCTAGACTGTTCAAAGTCACAACCAAAAGTTACAGCTGCATTAATCAACAAAATAATACTTACAATTTGATTCCAATAATACTTACAATTTGATTCCAATCTCCCTATAATCCAGTCCTCGTGGCAAATCTCACAAGCTAAGAAAACACTTTCACTTTGTGGCTCACCCTCCTTTGACTACTCCCCACAGTGGGAAGGAGGGGTAACTCATTCCCACCCCCAATGTGTTCCAGATGGTATCAGCCCCACCATGTGGACATTTTGAAAGCGCTTCGGAAGTGTCTTAACATATAAAATGGGATTTATCTGTACAAAAAAACAGGCTGACCAAATCCTTACTCAGATGTTTCACTTATAGTTAAAAATAGTAGGCTTAGAGTAGATTACCCGTGTGGTATGCCATGCATAACTAAACTTTAGTGAGATCCACACAAAATACATATTTTCGCCGATAAAAATAAAATCAGGAGCAAAATGAAAACAAATTCATATCAATCTTTATTGTATTTAGAAATTCACGCATCAAATCTTTTTTTGAATACTTTTCTTTACCATTTTACAACAGGGGGAGAATGAGACAAGCTAAAACGTCATGCCTTTTCCAGCAGGCGCAATATAGGCACACTACAGGATGGACTGAAATGGGGGGAGAGGGGAAAAAAGAGATACATAAAGTGCTTCTGTCAACGGTTCTCTTTTAATAGAAAAAAAAGGTGTAAAAACATGAGGGGGTTGGCAGGAAGGGGGGCAAATTCCATGGCTCAGAGGGGACGTGGTGGATTGTATAAGACAGTGGGGAAGAACAGTGGGACTGAGGTGGGGAAGGGGGAAATTCTTTCAAAAATAAAAATGTTCCAACGACACCAGACCTCAACCCAGGATGAGGCTGGACATGCCCCCTGGGGGGTTTCTTCGGCCGGAGGGGGCGGCTGCGTTGGCGGCAGCTCCCGAGGGGGCAGAGGGCTGTGGTGCCTCCTCCTTCTGCTCCTTCTCTTCAGGTTCATCGGAGCAGTCTACTTTACCACACAACACAGAGGAGACGACACTATCAGGGTCATCACCACCTGGCCCACTGATCAGAGATCTGATCCATATGATACGACTCAGGCTGCGTTTACACAACCAGCCGAACTGATCTTTGGCCCAATTATTGGCAAGAGAGCCAGCCCAAACTGCTGCATAAACCCTGACTCTGTTTGCAAGAGAAGTGACACATTTTCCCTAGTTAAAAGAAATTCATGGTAGCAGGTAATATTAACTTAATATGCAGGTTTAAAAATATATACTTGTGTATTGATTTTAAGAAAGACATTGATGTTTATGGTTAGGTACACGTCGGAGCAACGACAGTCCTTTTTCGCGAATGCGCACCACATCGATTATATGCAACGCATGACTGGCTAGATAAACTAGTAATATCATCAACCATGTGTAGTTAACTAGTGATTATGATTGATTGTTTTTTTATAACATAAGTTTAATGCTAGCTAGCAACTTACCTTGGCTTCTTACTGCATTCGCATAACAGGCAGGCTCCTCGTGGAGTGCAACGTAAAGCAGGTGGTTAGAGCGTTGGACTAGTTAACCATAAGGTTGCATCCCCAAGCTGACAAGGTAAAAATATGTTGTTCTGCCCCTGAACAAGGCAGTTAACCTACCGTTCCTAGGCCATCATTGAAAATAAGAATGTGTTCTTAACCAACTTGCCTAGTTAAATAAAAAAGGTCAAATATAAATATATATATATATTTTTTTTTAAATCGGCGGCCAAAAATACCAATTGTTATGAAATCTTGAAATCGGCCATTCCGATTAATCGGTCGACCTCTACAATCAATTGTACTCAACAATCCTCCATGATGCAAATCTCATCTATAACGAAATCACACTGCTGGAGAGACAGGCTGTCAATTGCCCATTAGTGATGTAGAATCTCAAAGTCAAATTTCCTGAGAGCCATTACAGTATGGTGTAGGTATGGGCTTACAGCAGCACGTAAGCAAAGTGTGTTAAGCCAGTGTTTCTAAGCCTATTTTGGTATCAAGGAACATAAAGCTGCGTTTTTTCCTTCAGAACACTGCTTGGATTACATTTTACACCTGAAAATTGTACAACATCAGTGTCAGTCAAACACTTGGAGGGACCAGACAAGATCCTCCCAGGGTCCACTGCCAGTCCAGTACCATTTCAAGCCCCCGTCTCCAGTGCTTACACACGACCATAACAGTGGAACGGATGTAGTATTGATTTTTAAATGCCCCGAGATTATGTGTGATGCCTTAACCTTCCATTATCCAAAGAACACACTATCACTAATGTTTGCAGCACCTGGAAGTTAATAAATAGCCTAGCTCCTCATAGGAACAGCATTATATCATTACAGAACAGATGACTGACCACAGAGACATTAAGAGAGGGCTGGATCAAAGAGAATCTGATTGAGTTGTGACTACAAGGTGTGCCCTAAAAATAAAAAGCCTAAATAAAAGCCTTCTATGAGTCATGTGTTGTATAACTAGGACGCCAGAGTTTCTCCTGGTCAGATCAACAAGGTCAGGACAAACTTCCCAAGTATGGCAAATGTCATTGTTGAAAACAAAGGGAGAGACATGACCACGTTTAAAAAAGGCTGGAAGGGCGGAATTATCGGAGCTGCCACAGTCGACCATGATGCCATTCATTGTGGCCATTCGTAACTAATGGGAGTCATGCACTGCTGTTTACAGACAGCTCTGAGAGAACGGGGAATCTTTCCTTCCAGTCTGTTAGGGTCTTATTTTAAGTGGTGTCTCTTCAAAAGATTTCAATGGGATTCATCATTGGAAACTAAATTATTTTATATTACCAACAGTACCAGTCAAAGGTTTGGACACACTCATTCAAGGGTTTCTTTATTTTTACTATTTTCTACATTGTAGAATAGTGAAGACATCAAAATTATTAAATGGCATATGAAATCATGTAGTAACAACAAAGCCATTTTTCAAGAACCTGTCTTTAAAAATAATTCGTAAAAATCCAAATAACTTCACAGATCTTCAATGTAAAGGGTTACAACACTTTCCCATGCTTGTTCAATGAACCATAAACGGTAGGCAATTAAGGTCACAGGCCACTAAAGAGGCTTTTCTGACTCTGAAAAACACCAAAAGAAAGATGCCCAGGGTCCCTGCTCATCTGCGTGAATGTGCCGTAGGCATGCTGCAAGGAGGCATGAGGACTGCAGATGTGGCCAGGGCAATAAATTGCAATGTCCGTACTGTGAGATGCCTAAGACAGCGCTACAGGGAGACAGGACGGACAGCTGATTGTCCTCGCAGTGGCAGACCACGTGTAACACCTGCACAGGATCGGTACATCCGAACATCACACCTGTGGGACAGGTACAGGATGGCAACAACTGCCCGAGTTACAGCAGGAACGCACAATCCCTCCATCAGTGCACAGACTGTCCGCAATAGGCTGAGAGAGGCTGGACTGAGGGCTTATAGGCCTGTTGTAAGACAGGTCCTGACCAGACATCACCGGCAACAACGTCGCCTATGGGCACAAACCCACCGTCGCTGGACCAGACACGACTGGCAAAAAGTGCTCTTCACTGACGAGCTGCGGTTTTGTCTCACCAGGGGTGATGGTCAGATTCGCGGTTATCGTCTAAGGAATGAGCATTACACCGAGGCCTGTACTCTGGAGCGGGATCGATTTGGAGGTGGAGGGTCCGTCATGGTCTGGGGCGGTCTCACAGCATCATCGGACTGAGCTTGTCGTCATTGCAGGCAATCTCAACGCTGTGCGTAACAGGGAAGACATCCTCCTCCCTCATGTGGTACCCATCCTGCAGGCTCATCCTGACATGACCCTCCAGCATGACAAGGCCACCAGCCATACTGCTCGTTCTGTGCTTTATTGCCTGTAAGACCGGAATGTCAGTGTTCTGCCATGGCCAGCGAAGAGCCCGGATCTCAATTCCATTGAGCACGTCTGGGACGTGTTGGATCAGAGGGTGAGGTGCCTTGGTGGAAGAGTGGGGTAGCATCTCACAGCAAGAACTAACAGATCTGGTGCAGTCCATGAGGAGATGCACTGCAGTAATTAATGCAGCTGGTGGACACACCAGATACTGACTTACTTTTGATTTTGACGACCCCTTTATTCAGGGACACATTCAATTTCTGTTAGTCACGTCTGTGGAACTTGTTCAGTTTATGTCTCAGTGGTTGAATCTTATATTCATACAAATATTTACAGTTGGCTGAAAATAAACGCAGTTGACAGTGAGGACGTTTCTTCTTCTGCTGAGTTTATTCGATTCTTCAAAGTAGCAACCCTTTGCCTTGATGACAGCTGTGCACACTTGGCATTCTCTCAACCAGCTTGACCCTGTATGCTTTTCCCAACAGTCTTGAAGGAGTTCCCACATATGCTGAGAACTTGTAAGCTGCTTTTCCTTCACTCCGTGGTCCAACTCATCCCAAACCATCTCAATTGGGTTGAGGTCAAGTGATTGTGGAGGCCAGGTCATCTGATGCAGCACTCCACTCTCTTTCTTGGTCAAATAGCCCTTACACATCCTGGAGGTGTGGTGGGTCATTGTCCTATTGAAAAATAAATTAGTCCCACTAAGCACAAACCAGATGGGATGGTGTATTGCTGCTGAATGCTGTGGTAGCCATGCTGATTAAGTGTGCCTTGAATTTTAAATAAATCAGACTGTCAGCAGCAAAGCACCACCACGCTTCATGCTGGGAACCACACATGTGGAGATAATCCGCTCACCTACTCTGCGTCTCACAAATGCACGGTGGTTGGACCCAAAAATCTCAATTTATCAGACCAAAAGGACAGATTTCCACTGGTCTAATGTCCATTGCTCCTGTTTCTTGGCCCAAGCAAGTCTCTTCTTCTTATTGGTGTCCTTTAGTAGTGGTTTCTATGCAGCAATTCGACCATGAAGGCCTGATTGACGCAGTCTCCTCTGAACAGTTGATGTTGAGATGTGTCTGTTACATAAACTCTGTGAAGCATTTATTTGGGCTGCAATTTCTGAGGCTGGTAACTAATGATCTTGTCCTTTGCAGCAGAGGTATCTCTGGGTCTTCCTTTCCTGTGGCGGTCCTCATGGGAACCAGTTTCTTCATAACACTAAGGTTTTTGCAACTGCACTTGAAGAAACTTTAAAAGCTCTTAATTTTCCAGATTAAGACAAAGGTCAGTCAAAGTAATGGACTGTGGTTTCTCTTTGCTTTTTTGAGCTGTTCTTGCCATAATATGGACTTCGTATTTTACCAAATAGGGCCATCTTCTGTATACCACCCCTACCTTGTCACAGCACAACGCATTAATTAACTTTTAAAAAGGCACACCTGTTAATTGAAATGCATTTCAGGTGACAACCTCATGAAGCTGGTTGAGAGAATGCCAAGAGTATGCAAAGCTGTCATGGCAAAGGGTGGCTACTTTGAAGAATCTCAAATATGAAATATATTTTGAGTTGTTTAACATTTTTGGTTACTACATGATTCCATATGTGTTATTTCACAGTTTCGATGTGCTCACTATTATTCTACAATGTAGAAAACTGTAAAAACAAAAGAAAAACCCTTGAATGAGTAGGTGTCCAAACTTTTGACTGGTACTGTACATAAATACCATATATTAAAATACTGACATTCGAAATGGAACCAGAGATACTTACCATTGTTTGCCTGCTGGCACTCCTCAACCTGCCAGATGGAGAATAACAGTCAGCATTTTACTTTATTTTGGCTGAGTCATTTTACTACATTAAGTCAGTTCAAAAACACAGGACTGAGAATCACTGAAAACCATCCATGACAGCAGACTTGTAGAAACCAAGGTAAGCGTCTTACCAGTGGAAAGCCCACACATTACATCTATGAATAAAACAATGGCTGACATATGTCAGTCAATGAGCCCTCACCCTTACCCCTAAAGGAACATTGATGGAAGTGATGACCTCGTCTGTCTCATTGTTTTTGGGGAAGAGGAGCGGCTGCTGGCACCGTCTAAGGGGAGCGGACGGTTCTCCGCACAGAGTACCCTTGGCCGTCCCGCCTACGGAGAGAAACAACACCCAGTTAATAAGTGATGACTCAGACTTCACATCACAAACGAGTCAGAGGAGATGACCTCACTACAAGAGTTCTGTAAAGCAGACCTCCTCCTGGAGAGCCACCTCCTGTAGGTTTTCCAGCACACCTGATTCTACTAGCTAGCTGTTGGCCAGGACCTTGATTAACGGACTCGGGTGAGTAACACAACAGGGTCGGAGTAATAGCCTGCATACACAGTAGCTCTCTGAGAGAAGGGTTTAGGTCAATGATAGGGACTAGTGTTTGGCCTAATGATAGTTAATGGAGTGTCAATGCTAGAAGTGCTAATACAAACATGACAGTTTCTTTATGGTTTGTTTCCACTTCACATTTAATTCATCAAAACGAACATATTCACTGGCCGGGGCGGATTTCACAATTCGTTGAATGGGTCTAAATCGATTTAAGACTGGTGTGGAAGGCTGTAAACCGTTTGCTTTAACATCTTGATTTGTGGTGCATTCCTGTTTTAGTGGAACTGAGTGACTAACATGCAGTATGGCAGTGTTTTTACTGAGCATAATGCTGCTAGGAACTATTTGCCAAGATGACATGAGAAAATGCCGGAAAACCAATAATGCAAACAAATCCGATGGCCTACCTATCAGTCTCAGACAGATAGCAACAGACCAAGCAGCAAAGCAGCCAGTGGATGTAGGCTAATCCAGACAAATGCTGAGCCAAAACTCATAGGCTAACCCACATACCCCACTCAGCAAAAGGGCATTTTGGCCAACATTTAAGATAGACTACAGTCCCATACAAACTCCCACTGAGGAACAACTGTACAGCAGAACCAATGGGAAGTCAACAGATTGGTTTACCTGCCATCTATGACCAGAAGGAACAAAGACAAACAAAGGGATGATTCTTGGTCAATATATCACTGCTTGTTAACGAAGTGAGAGGAGTGAGCATTGTGAAGTAATGGCACAGTGACTCAACAAGGTTTCCTTTATTATGGCTCTGCATCTGTTTATCAGGCCCTGCTGAATGACTTCTTTATTGCTTTTGCATTAGCAATGGGACATAAACCGTGGACATGGCCAATAAGTGATGCTTTAATTGACTATAGTGCCATTACACTTCAATTAAACATTCAGATGGTACTACAAGATCAAGGTGTAGGTCTGTATCAATGTTAAGCTGAAACCACCCGGATCATTTTTTATGGAGTGTAATTCCAATATGTGCGCCACAGTTCAATTTCTGAGGCTAAAAGATAAAGTCACACTGGTCCAGTGGTTTGTTATGAAGCTCAGTACTTTTATTTAACTAGGCAAGTCAGTTAAGAACAAATTCTTATTTACAATGATGGCCTACGGTACTGCTCTGACTGCAGAATGGCCTTTGTGTGGCTGGGAGTGGGCCCTTGAATAAAACCCACTAAGGATCATCTCAAGGCCATGGTGAGTTTAACCGGGCATCACCAGAAAAGGCTATGGCAAAAGCAATGTAAGCAGAGGCCAATGGCTGAATTTAAATACTACAATGCTATATTGCAATATATATTCTACTACACCATGTGGGTGGAAGTGTGGTTCCGTGTGGCTCAGTTGGTAGAGCATGGTGTTTGCAACGCCAGGGTTGTGGGTTCAATTCCCACGGGGGACCAGTACGCAGAAAAAAAATTATGAAATGTATGCATTCACTACTGTAAGTCGCTCTGGATAAGAACATCTGCTAAATGACTTAAATGTGGAACTTCACAACAAAATGTGTCATTATGGTTGTGTAGAGAAACTATGATCATATATGGTAAGGACTAGTTCACCATTTTACAACTTGACGTTAGATGGTTCCTCACTCTGAAAGTAGTCTATGGGCCAGGAGAAACTAATCCATGGTTCAGTTCTTTAAACAGACGCAATCAATGGAAGTGATGGGAGCATGTTTTTATAGTTGTATTTTTTTTGTTAGTGGCCAAATCACCTTCAGGTAACAAACAAAATATGGAGTTGATTTGAATTGATTTCAGGTGATGTGGACATTTTGTCGTGGCTAAGGTTAGCTGAAGTTTGTAGTGGCTGTTTAAAGAAAACTGAACCAGAGATTAATGTTTTTGACTTGGCCCAGACTACTTTCAGGGTGAGGAATCATCTAACAAAGTTGTAAAATAGTGAACTACTCCTTTAAGTATATATATTCATGCATGGTCATGCCTTCTAACCTTAAGGTTAGTGACCTCCCGTGACTATCCTTGAAGTTGAAGACCAAACAAACAACGATACATTATTGGTTATCTACTACATTCACGGAGCCAAGAGACAAATCTCTTTGGCTACATATCCAGATTGTGATGTCATTAGGTAAACAGCAGCCTAAGTAAACATCATCCTAAAGCCTACTAACAGAAAACGGTGCATGCAATCCAAGAATATCCAGACCTAAACACAGCCAGAAAATCCAGGTGTATTCATGGAAATATATCAAGACTAAGGTAATTTTTATTAAATATAGGCTAGCCTAGACCAAGTACTCAACTTCCAGACGAGACGGCACCGAAGCCAACCTAACCAAATAATCAAGGTGTATCCATTGAAATGTGCATACCATGACATCGTTCATTTGTCTGAACTGAACTTGAACCTAGCCTGAGACAATGTGGAATAGCAGGAAGGCAGAGTGTGAACACTGCATGCAGCTGTCTGCTCCGGAAGTCAGAGGTTACAGTGAACACACACATGCACACCACATTCTCCACACTTCATGCGTGGGCACGGATACGCCACTACACCAGTAAATGGATTACTACATAGAAGTGACGCGATTGTGAAAACATGTGATCCTGTGCCATGTGAGAACAGTTCCCACCACGCCCTTCTTCTACATGTGTAGGTGTACACTACTAGAGCCAGGGAGGGTCAGCCAGATCCAGCCTGACAGACAGAAGTGGCTCCCCCATCAAGGCCCTGCTGTACTACAAGTCAGTCTATGTAGGTCAGGTGGAAAAACAGTACACTATGCACATTATCCAATGTGATTGACTGGAGTCTGGACACTGATTGAATGAACACCCACAGTTTAACCCCAAAGGGTCTGTCAGCTTGATTACCATTTTGGGCCCATTGTTCGAGCACTCAATGTGTGTGGGTATTCTTTTGCCATGCCACATTTTTGTACCCTGCCCCAGTGGACGTTTGGATGTGTGCGTACACTAGTTTCAAACCAATGTGAGTAGCTTTGAAGTACCGGGTGGGTTGCTCCTCCGATGGGCGTGGGGATCGTCAGGCTCTAGGAAAATGTTGGAGCCCATTTTGTTCTTGCGTACAGGGGGGGCTTCGTCTGTGCCGAACGATATGTTGGAGGCCCCGCCCGGCGGCCGCAGCACCCTGCAGGACAACAAAGGGAGGGTCAGGTCTGTCATTTGACTGACTGCCACACACACACTATTGAACTGACACCCCCTCTCCCAGGACATGCTAAATACACAAAGACCATGTCACACTAGTGATCAGCGGCAGCACTGCTGAAATCATTATATGACAAATACAAACATATTGCTCTGAGACTGCACAGACACCTCATTGCTCCAGTCCCCTCTCTTTCTCTCCATTCCAAGTAGGGTCCACTCCCTAAGCCCCAGCTGTCAGACCGAGGGATAGTCCCAATCTCTCCTGGCTACAGCTGACTCCACTCGCCTGCAATCTGCCAGGCCAGCCAGCCGCTGATTTGAGCTCGGCAGAAATTCCGCAGCAGTTACATATGGGATGGCTATCATTCCAGACAGCATAGCCGTTCCAACATTTGATTGGAGAAATCCAGGCTAGATCATGGCCTGCGCCTAAGCACACGGAACAATGTCAAGGTAAAAGAAAAGATCAGATAGACTTAATATGTGATCTGAACAGTAAAAAGGCAAGAGAGGATAACCACAGCCCACAAAGCCCACTTCCAAACCGACATTCTTTCCTCCTAGCGAACAGAAGGGTCACAAGAATGAGAAGGAAAGCCTTTTTTCCCCTTGACTAAGGACAGTCGGGTGGAGGAATTGATGCGTTTGCAGAGCCATTCCCCGACCCCTCCTCCCCTCTATTCAGCTCCAGACTGCTGAATGCACCAGCTGACACTAGGCAGCTGTCCAAAGGCAGACGGGATACAAATCAACTTCCCTCCCACCATGAGGTAAAAAAAACACATTAGACAGTGGCGAGATGAAAGAACTGGATTTGGGTATTGCTGGTGCTGTATGCCACGATTAGTTCATGTAATGTCCAGACTTGTTAACCCTTGTGTGATAGCTAAGATGAGCTCATGCTTTCCACCAGGCTGCAAAGAGAAAAGGCTATTAGAGACCCCACCCAACAATGAAACGGCAAATATTTCCTGTGAAAGGAGAGGCACTGTGGTTAGAAAAGTGGGACAACTCGACAGTTGTTCAACAGTAGATTGATTGAAAAGATAGCGAGACTGATGCTGTCACATATATTGAAAGCCTTTGATGACCTTAAATGCTATTACCAAAGGCTGCCAAAGTTGGATTGCTGCTGTCGGGAAAGCCTACATTTCTAGACTGGTCAGCAGTAGGGCCGACCAAGATGGCTAAAGCAAAGATGAACCGAGCAAAGATTTGCAGGGTTAGCTAAGCCCACCCAAGTAAAACCCGCATTAGCCACCAATTAGTCGACAACGTAGCTAGCTGTAACACAAATGCCTGAAAGTATGGTTATGATTTCACCGTTGGACTACTTGTAGCAAAACTATCCAGCCCAAAACGGTGTTACAGCTCACGTTTTGGTTTAACAACGAAAGAGCCTATTGTCCGGCCTGCCCGAAACGGTTGATAAAACATTTACTATTTTTCTTCCCCATGCCATCCAGCCGCAGCTAAGGCAGGAGTGCCCATACTATAGCATGAATGCACGCGGTGCATAACTTTTTTCTGGCAGTGAAACAAAGTCAATTGCGTGCAGACCCTTGGCCTCAAATAAGTCCTCAAAACGTAGACAATACATTTTATACGGCTTTAATTAACTCCTAATAAATAGTTTGGGTCAGCCGTATTCTTATAAACATCCATAAAAGGAGCTAAATTTGGCATGTAGGCAAATCTAGCTACCTAATCAACAAGGTACCCAGTTTTGGGTCACCAGAGGCCCAAAGACTATGGGGTTTGGAACTTGCAGACGAAGAGCAAGTGCTTGTTTCTGCAAATAAAAGTGTTACGCGACTGCTGAGCTTGATGCTAGCCAGAGTGTGAGCTAGCAATCCATACCAGTCACTAGCTAGCTAAGTAGACAAGTTAACCAAACAAGTTGCAGTCCAGACAGACTACTATAGATAGCTAATTACATAGCTACGTTTTGTCCTCAAATTGTCCATTCTGTTTAAATGTCCTGATACCGAGTCATTTACACTAAACAGCTCATTTTCAAAGCTAAATCCCAACTTCCAGTAACGCCGCGGGCCTCTCTGGTGTGGTAGCTAGAATCACTAGCAGCAGTAACCAGGTAGCCGATGCCGCTACTAGCCCAAACGCCCTCGTCACACCATCATATTAGCTCATTAGAAAGACAAATTGTGCCATTAATACAATTTAGTTAAATCAGGAAAAATCAACCGCCCAACAACTGGACGGTTAGCTTCCAATACTGGCTGGTAAGTGGATCCCATTTTCTTTTGTTTGTCCATTAAGATTTTTCGGATTTCATTTTTACCTGGAACTGCTTTTCGCACCGGGATCCATCCCTTGAAAGGTTTTTGTCGTCGTCATTTCGACTGTCTAATTTACTACTTTCGTATTTCGATATGTAACTCGATAAACTACAAAAATATGATTTTCTAAATCATCCGCAGGACACACACAGAAACTGAAATACTGCCTCCACCCGACTGAGCGCATGAGAGACCAGAAGGAAGAGCGCATGAGAGACCAGAAGGAAGAGCGCAGCGACAAGTTATCCCAGCCCATAAGTCACAGCCCACTTCAGTTCCACTCGCTCTGGTTGGACGGACCCTTACCGACCCTCTTTCTGGTTGGTGGCACATACTACCAGTCGACGTCAATCGTTTTTCTTTGAAAGGCAACATTCCCCCCTGTGCGAAGCAATTGTCTCAAAAAGTAACCTTAAATCATATTAAGTGCTACTTACTACCAGTTTCATTACCATTCTGTATCTCATATTAGATCTTGATTTAGATGAAAATGCTGCCAGTACAGTATCAAGATGTTATCCAATGGTGATGAGTATGGACACAATGTTACTCAAAAGAGTTACTATATTTGTTTGGCTTGTCTTCATTCAATAGTCCCACTGTCCTTAACATCCTCTTTCCCCGTTTTGAGTGAATCTTTACACTGACAGTGCCAACATTGCTACGTGGTATTTTATACAGTCAGTGGAGATCATCAAGCTTACAGTTCAATCACTGTGGTGGTTTTTCACTGATAAAATCTCCATAATTATGTTTTCATACTGAAAAAGGGGATTGGTGAGCATGAGCTGTTGTACGCACAAGGACGCACACTTAAAATGAATGATTACAAATATTTGCACCAGCTTTAATGACCCAGTCACACACTAAACAGAGACGAAATAAATAGAGTTTGGTTAAAAAGAGAGAATAACTTTATTTTAACAAGACAATACAGATGTTTACCTGGACTAAAACATCTCTTCAGGGTTTCCTTATTACAAGCATGGCCTAGTCAAACTATGTTCAAGATGTTTCATTCTACACAACCACTACTATATAAAAAAGATATAAAACCAATTTTCTGAAACAGACAACAGAAAATTAAGTTGAATAACAAACCAGTCTTATTCTCAAACAGTGAACGGGGTGGAAAATAACTTTTCTTGATCTCTGAATAAGTGATAACCAACCAGTCACCAAAACAATGGACTTTTTAAGAGCTGGATCTTGCAGCGTTCATTCGCAGCACACCTTGTATGAATGTTACTCAAATCTGAGTTGTTTTAGCGGAGGTTGTTTATGTACAAAACAGGAAGGAAACAAAGGCAAGAATGAAAACACTATACATCAACAGTTATGTATAACTGTGAGCAGGACTTCTTCCGCATGGTATTGGTTCTGTGGTGGAAAATGGGACAAGCTGCAAAGCAGCCGTCTGGGGGGTGGAGGAAGATGTGGGGGAGTACTTGACATGCTAGTAGAGGCCTCCTGTCTGTTGCTGGAAAACATCGATCGTATCTTCATCCTCCATTTCCAACTGCCAGGAAAAAGGAAGGAAATTAAGTCAATTTGATATAAAACCCGATTTCATTAGATGACATGGCATTCATGACAAAAATGTACATAAATTAGCTGTGAATGGAAAACTTTTGTTAGAAGACATTTTGCATTTAACATTCTTTTGACATGCACAAATGTTCATTGTTATTCTCAAAACAGGGAGGAATGTATAATGTATTTTTACTGGAATGGTGTTGTTCAAGCAAAATAGAGTGAATTGACGTAACAAATCAGTTCCTCCCATGAGACTCCAGGATTACCTGTGCAGGTGTGTCTGTCTCGTTTATAGGCTGTCCGTCGAACCGGAACCGGATTTGCCTAATCGTCAACCCCTACAGACACACAGATACTAAATTCCATTAAACTGTCTGGCACAAAACAATCTCTCCAAGTAAAATGTCCAAAGAAAACAACATTTTCCCAACCCTTGCCAAGCAATCCATTAACAGTGTACGGCACTGAGGAAGCAAGGTTAGCCATTCCTTTAAAAACTCCTGTCGCTTCTCTACTATGTGAATGAAAACACTGCAGAAAGGAAGGGATGAGAAGATAGGGAAGGGCGTTACTATATTGCCACCCCATATCCACGTTGGCCGACATCATTTTTATCAGATAAAGGAAGAAACAACAGGATAGGGAGGGAAGTGGCTTCTACTCAACAAAGCCTGTAGAGCCTGGCCTACTTCCATGACTTCACTGGTCTAAAGAGACACACAAGATCCATTATGGGTGGGCACGCACACACAGCATTGAGATTAGGCCTGGGCAAGCCTGGATAAGACAGGCCTAGCACTAGAGAGCAAAGGCTCAGTTTCTACATCTCTGCCTCCATCTCTACATCTCTGTACTTGCCAGTGCAAGCAGCATGAACACAATCATTCAAAAAGACATGTAGAACAGAACAGCTCCAAGTGCACTAGGGAAGAGAACAAAAATACCTTTGATATGTTGGGAGAATCCAAAGCCAAGAACCCTATTTTAAAAGTACTTATTAGGTAATGCAGTGTAAATCCCCTCAATTAGCCTATAAGATCATAAATAGCACAGATCAGATTGGCCATAATGATCCAGCAGTAAGGCTTAGTATTTACTAATCAGCCTACAGCCAGAGAGATAGGCAAGTTAAGCTTAAGCCTTACTAATGCAAATTGCATTGAATATGACAAGTACATTTGGTGCATATTAAAATAAAGGGTATTTGACCAAATAAAAAGTGTTTCAAGAACAAAAATCAGAAGAGTGGACAGTACAGAGTCATTACTACATTACATTTTAGTCATTTAGCAGACGCTTTTATCCAGAGCGACTTACAGGAGCAATTAGGGTTAAGTGCCTTGTTCAAAGACACCAAAAATATTTTTCACCTATTCGGGTAGGGGATTCGAACCAGCGACCTTCCAGTTACTGGCCCAATGCTCTTAACCACACATAGAGCTGGGACACTGGAATAATGAGGACGATGAAAAGGAAGATGATAATACGATGAAGACAACACAGCCCATAGCGCTCGTCTCCTGTAACAGACAATATAGACTACATCTGACAGTGAACAGATCAAAGAGATACAAGTGTATAAAAGGGTGCATGTATCGCGTTCTCTCTTCAATGAGTTTCCTTGTCCTCAATGGATAATATGAGCTGTCATCTTTCATCAACCCCTGTATTCCCATAGTTAGGGTCAGGACTTTTTCCAGGACAGGTCATTAGGGAAAAGTTCCTGGGCCCATAGTCATAAAGCGTTTCAGAGTTCAGATGTATTAGTCATATACCTGTACACATGACATTCGTGGAGTACACAGTGCAAAGAAATGCTTAGTTACAGGTTCACCTCTCGACAATAGGAAAGTAATTAAGTAAATAAAAGAGTACTAAAAAGAAAATCTCAATGAATAAGAACGAGGATAAAAATGTTCCTATGATACAAGGAGGCACTCAAACGAATTGAAGTAGGAAATTTAGAAATGTGCCAGGGAATTGTGCAATACAATGTGCGATAATAAATTCTAAATAGACATTGTGCAGGAATATGAATCATTCCTCTTCCTCTCAGGAGGAGAATGATGACATAGGACCAGCTTTGCCTTGGTCCGTTTAGATCACAATTAATAAATGACATGGACAGAGCGGGACCTGATCCTTGATCAGCACTCCCACTCTGAGACACTTTATGAATACTGGCCCTGGCCCTATGTATAGGGTAGAGGTGCTGCTAGCTGCTTGTGACTTGGCCTCTGTCCAGAAACCACCTCTACCCCCTCGGCACATTATGCAGATTCAAAAGGACTTGATAGGTATAACCTATATGGTAGTAGCTCAACCTTGCCCTCTGATGCCGCTGCTGATGTTGTGCACTCAGTGGCATCATCATGGTTGCCATGTCAGACTCACCTGTCTCTCGCAGTACGCCTTCATGAGTTTGCTGAGCGGCGTGTGTCTCTTGATCTTGAACTGCACCACCGAGCCGTCCTGTCCCGCCACCTTCAGGTTTATGTGGTCGTTGTTTTCTGTTTTCACTCCCTCCTGATGGACACAACAAACATTGGGGGTGTATTCAGTGAGATGAAACGCAGATATAGTATAAATGTAATGTCTAGAATTACCGTTATACCCTCTATTACATGTGACAGATAATCAAGTCTGTTAAAAGTCAAATAGTCCACCTAATTTCAGTTTAAGTGACAACAAAAGCAAGTATAGTGTAGAGAATTATTGTACCATTTAAACCGCTGTGAAATATCTTTTCCATAACCAAAAATATAGTATTTTCAGTTGTTTGAAGCTGGTGTATAAAGTAAAGAAGTAAAATACGTAAAAACTAAACTTAAGAATGGGAAGCATAGAAATAGCGCACATATAACAGATTTACCACTTCTTAAACTTGCTTTCAATGAGAATGACATCTATAACTCACATTGCTATGTGAATTTTGTCAGGTCACCCAAAAAGTTACATATTGCAGCTTTAAACATGGCTAGCTCATATAGACAAACACTGAATACAATATATGGTAACCTAGCTGCTTTTAGAAACACTAGCATTTACACACTAGGGTTGCTGTGAATTAGCTTGCAAAAAACAGAATAGTCCGCCGAAAGCCAGAAGTTAAATAAAATGAACTTTCATCTTACTCTGCCGATTGTCTGTAGGCTTGGACCTTATGTTGGGGGGAATTGGAATCGAATGGAACGTGTAATTAAACAGACTTTCCAAACATGGATCTGTTGTAGACCCATGCAGTTCCTCAGCGAGGTCAGTTCCTCTCTGCTTACCTCATGTCAAAATAAAAGTTATTGCTTTTTTTTGTGCTGGTATGGCGCCATGCAGGACTTTTATTTTTACACGAGGTAAGGGTAGAGCAATTCGGACTACAATAGACCCACATTTGGAAATTCTGAATGTTCTATTAGATGTTTTTTCTCAATGTCCCCTCTGCATAAAGACCAGCCCTACAGACAATCAACAGAGTAAGTTGAAATTGAATTTTATTTAACTTCTGGATTCTTGCAGACTATTCAATTTTTTTGCAAGCTAATTCCTAGTAATGCTAGTGTGTGAATACTAGCGTTGATAAAAGCAGCTAATGGTAACCTTACCTGGGACGATCAGATACAAATGTTGCTTGGCTGATACAGTTGATGCAAAGCAAATTATCAGTCAGGTCCCAGGCTAATGGTAACCTTGATATGACCATCATAGATTTTAGGCCAGCAGAAACATTTACACAGAGTTTTTGTCAGCAGTGCACTGTCTGAATATAAGCAGTTTCTGAACAGTGAAAATAGACCAAATATTTAAAGTTTTATAGAACACTTACAAGGGCCTTGGATAGTTCTGCAGTGACATACAAGTTAATCTGTCTTGACTATTATTTACTTGTTCTAAAAGTCATGGCGCTGTGGCAACGTAATGAGACAAGATGTGCTTTTGGACAATGTTCAGTCTACCCCTAAGCCCAGAGTGGAATTTATCATGCTGACTACAGGATAGGTGCTTTTCACATTCTAGAATTCATCCAAATGACGACACATATTAAACATGTATGTGTCAAACATCTGATCATTTGTCAACACACACACACACACACACACACACACACACACACACACACACACACACACACACACACACACACACACACACACACACACACACACACACATTTCAAAATATTGATCATACTTTTACACATGAAAACACATAGGAGTAAAACATGGTTTTTAACACTGTCTCAGTCACACCATTTGACTCATTTGTAACATGCTGTGATAGCTGGCTCCATAAGCAGATGAGAGGGACCCTTGCTGTAACCATGAATGAATGTAACAAGTTTGTAACTGAAGAAATTGACAAAGTGATGATTGATACAACCGCTTGAATCTGAACTGAGTTTGTCAGATTACATTTGCAAATACAAAAGATTAAGAACTGAAGAGAGCGCATGCACTGCTTACTATCATGATCAGCTAGCAAACGCTAGTTGGCTGCGAATCAAGCAGCAAGCCACGCGCCCATGCAGGCGCGTGCACAGGTCTTCCGGTGTCTCCAATGGAGTACTTGCATTTTCAAAACTTGAGTCTACTAAGATCTCAAGTAAGGAAATATTACATGTACATTTTTCCTTAGTTCTATTTGTGTTATGTATGTGAAAAAATGTGATGAGATGTAAGCATATTTTCAAGCAACTCACCTTGGGTTTCTCGTCAGCCATGGTTACTCTATTTGCGCTTCTCTACGCCGCCACACAACGAATAGACGTGTACGCGCACGTACCCGCTCCCGATTAAAATACCGGCCTTACGTGCGCGATCACAAACACATGCTCGTGCCCTATACTTCACATTCATTGGCCAACGTTGGTCACAGGGTAAGATGTTGAGCGCTGGCAGAGGGCGGGAATGTCGTAATGCGCGTTTCTGTAACACGTGCACGCGCATTTATAACACGTTCCCTTTTGTTTTATTTTATGAAAATATTCACCGAAAACGTCCTAATGCTTTGATGTTAACAGTGCCATTGCTGTACATTTGCTCAATAAAAATCAGGTTATTTAAGAAAGTGTACTGAAGGGTCAATGTTTGGGAATTTAAACCATTCTGGAATTTTGTCATGGAAGAGAGGACTGATCCTCAGTAGCCATTTTGTTTTTATAGACCATAACATTCAGCCAACAAATTATGCAGTTGTACCACAGATGGAACAATGAAATATTTGGTTGTACAGTACTTGTACCAAAATATAGATGATCCAGCAATAAACTAATGTTGCCCACACAGTATTGGATGGATGTTGATAAAGTCCAGAATGGTGCAACATTGTAAAAATCCCATATTTGCAATTGGAAATAGCCTAAATGTTATAAGGAACATTTCATTAGACAATTAATTATTACTAAAATCTGCACATTGGGGTATATAAATAACTGTTTGTATCTGGTGGCCATTAGTTCTTAAAACTTTGAGAAAATTAGTACCAAAACATTATGATTGGTAGATATTGGTATAAATTGATTTTATTCATTGGAATAATATATTCTCATGGCGACATTACTTGTCAAATTGACAACTGACTAATTGTGTCCCCTTTAGTGCAAGCTTGCATTTTTAGTCAGGCACGACACAGAATTCCTATGACATCAGACATGCGCACGCTTTGGGGTCCTGCAGCTGAATGGTTGAAGCGCCTAATTTCTGTGTTATATTATTTGAAATGTCAGTATTTGTATCGCTCGTGGATTAAGTTATATTTATTGATTCGCCTTATTGATTTGATCAAATTGGGTGGTAATGGAGGAGGTAGATGTGGAGCCAACAACTACTGTAAGTACCGCTCGTGCTCTGTTGTTGTGGAATCAAAATGTGTCCAGGGCAGGCTATGCAGCTAGCTAACGTTAGTTCGCTAACTAGCTGACACTTCATTCAAACGTCTCTGACCTCAAGTGTCCACAATAATACTGGCAGCATTGCACAATGTTGATTTTTCATTTGTGATGACTGGTTTCAGTGGGTTGAAACTGGCAGCAAGGCAGAATAATCTCTAGAAGGTTAACTACCTAGCTATGTCCACATAAATAAACGAACGAGGCGTTTCAAATCAAATTTATTTATATAGCCCTTCGTATATCAGCTGAAATATCAAAGTGCTGTACAGAAACCCAGCCTAAAACCCCAAACAGCAAGCAATGCATGTAAAAGAGGCACGGTGGCTAGGAAAAACTCCCTAGGAAAAACTCAGTAGAAAGGCCAAAAACCTAGGAAGAAACCTAGAGAGGAACCAGGCTATGAGGGGTGGCCAGTCCTCTTCTGGCTGTGCCGGGTGGATATTATAACAGAACATGGTCAAGATGTTAAAATGTTCATAAATGACCAGCATGGTCAAATAATAATAATTGTAGTTGTCGAGGGTGCAACAAGCACGTCCGGTGAACAGGTCAGGGTTCCGTAGCCGCAGGCAGAACAGTTGAAACTGGAGCAGCAGCATGGCCAGGTGGACTGGGGACAGCAAGGAGTCATCATGCCAGGTAGTCCCGAGGCATGGTCCTAGGGCTCAGGTCCTCCGAGAGAGAGAGAGAAAGAAAGAAAGAGAGAATTAGAGAGAGCATATTTAAATTCACACAGGACACCGGATAAGACAAGAGAATGCTCCAGATGAAACAGACTGACCCTAGCCCCCCGGCACATAAACTACTGTTTCTCTCTTTCAGCCTATCCCTGGGTTCGACAGCAACCAAAAACACTTGGGATTTGTGTGGGGTCCTGGAGATATCCTGGTTTATGAGACCATTTACAAAGCATCAGGTAGATATGAGAGTTGAACGTATAACTTGGTAATAAAGTCATGACTCAAATCATGTCAAAGTACAAAGCATCCTCCTTTCTAACTCACTCTCCCTGTGCATCTCTTCAGGTGGATCTGCAGGGGGTTGTCCCTTTGTCCATGAGGTCAGGAAAGATGAGGACATCTATTCCCCTATTTTGCGTAAACTCTTCAATGAGTCCCATCACATTTTTGTTGGTCTGCAGAGGATCAGAGAGGATCTGCCCAGCAAGAACAAGAAACCCCAGTAAGGATGGGATAGACTACTTTCTCTTGTAATTCAAACTAGGGCTCTGAGTTTTCCTTTGTCATGTGGTCAGGAAAAGCTCCTGGTTCTAAATATAACCAGACAGTGGTGATGTGTGTGACTTAATCTCATAGTAATCAAAATGTTTTGCATAGTTTTGGGTGTGTACTCGTTTATCAATTTCACATATTTATTCAGGTTCGTCAGTATTAGCAAGAACTACAGGTCTGTGATTCGAGCATGTATGGAGGAACTCCAGCAAGTCGCAGGTATAGTATATGGCAACATTTCAACAATCATATGTTTATCTATGCAGTTTATAGACAGACTTAAGTAACATGCTATTTCCTCTCACTTTGCAGTTTCTACACAAGATGCAGCGTTGGCTACACAGTATGGAAATCAGGTAGAGTACATGTCTGCGCCTATTCAGTTCGACTAACCACTTACCCTTATGTCAAGAGAACATAACCCAAGTAATATAACATTGAATCAGCAAACATGAGAAAATTATCTTGAGTGAACGATGAAGATGAACACCTTTGTAATGTTATACACTAAAACAGTCTGAGTTGTATCATAATGATTTCCTTGGCACAACTCTTCTCTCCTGTTTTTCATGATAGGTGTCAATCCTGCTGGCAGTAGAGCTGATCTGGAATCTTTGTGAAGTGTTGTTCATCGATGCAGCTCCAGGTAGAGTTTATATTTTGTGTGTCAACCTTGACGTTGCTTTGGACACAGAAGCATCCTCTAGGTGTGAACCATAGAGCTAGATAGAAGACTCATCTTTGTGTCTGTGATATCATGGGCAGCACCATTGAGGCTATCTCCATTTTCTACTTTTTCATTGGCTGCTCCTACAGGGGTTGCGTTAACACAGGATTCTGCATTTTTCACACAGATCTAAAATGCTTCGTATTGTAAATTCTGCTAGGCTTCAGTCAGGGTTTGCTGAAATAATCATGATTGTAAAATTACAAATTTTGTGCTTCAGTTCCACTTCTCCACTTGGATGAAATATATTTGCTCTCGTCATTGGATCATCAGTGCCCTGGCTGATGTGTAGGCTACTTTTCTCCGGTACTTTCTTCCAGTATAGGTTTTCTCCAGTAGCAAGTTAAAATGCAATATTAACTTCAAGCTAAACATTAGAAATATGATGGCCATACATCGTTTTTGCAAAAAAAACCTTTATTTTTTATTATAGGCTAATTTACTTATGTCTGGCTGCTAGCCAAATAGCGTTGCACTTCTGTTGTCAACGATTTTGCACTAATGTATTTTGTGTAAAGAAACTACAGTTGCAAGCTCCTGATCACTCTAGTGAAGCCAAAAAACACTGTTGACTTTCAATATGAAACGCAGGTTAAATGGTTAAAAACGCAGATTTTTTAATGGTCTGAGTTTTGAAAATGCCGATTTCTGAAAGCAAACACGACCCCTGCCCAAACTCGTATGAATCCCCACCATTTTAAAGTAATCAACTGGGTGGAAGTCCTCACTGTCCACGCTAAAAGGGGTTATATCCATGATGAGTCATCTATCTCTATGGTGTGAACAGAACATTAATATTTTCTGCACCCTGTTTTTTGTATGTGGCCCTCCAGCTGGCTCCCTTGTGCTCCACCTCCTCGACTGGGTCAGGCTGCACAAGGCTGACGTAGATGAGAAGGCCAGGGAGGTGCTGGCGAGTGAGAGCCCCGCAGAGCACCAGGCCTACTGGGACGTGGTACGTACACATACACCCCTCTCCTGTCTTTCTCTGCCTTTTTAAAACTCTATTGGCACAGTGCGCACATACGTCAGACCGATTTTTGTCTTTGACCGGGCTCTACAGTGTGATATTTTACTCAGATATGCGCCTAAAAATAAATGTGCGAACTGAAAAAGTAATGTCTGAGCATGTGATTTATATTGGGGAAAAAATTGCTGCCGTAGCTATTTTCAAAGTAAACGTGCTGTTTTTGTTTCATAGCTGGTAGCTAATCACACACAGAACTACAAATCCCATATAGCTTTCCCACCTCGAGCAGCAACAGCGCCTGGGGTGCTGTGTGCACTGTGAGTGAAGTGCTGAAAGATACATTTTTAGAAGTGCACAGCGTAGAAGTTTGTTGATTTCACCTGAAAGTCTACTAACGTGTGACTTTGTTCTCGTGTTTCTTGGCTATTTACATTGTTTTGTTCACACGCTATGCTGTTTTTCAATGTTAGTTTGAGCTTGCTCAACTGATAGCGAAGAGACACGTCGGAGAACTCAAAGGGGAAGCTGAACATTGTCTCACCTAAATTACTCATATTTGAGCGTACATTGTAATTGATTGAGCATGGAACACTCCAAAAAACGTTTTATTCGTAAACTTTTAATTTATTTTCATAAAAACACTTCCTCAAATACTTTCATTGTGCTCCTTAATTTCTTTGTGTGCTCCTACATTTTTCAACTTACGAGCACATGTGCTCCTTGTAAAAAATGTCAGCATAGAGACCTGTTTGATCAAAACATCTTTAGTGGATCCTCAAGACCTCCAGTGAAATTTTGAGGTGAATTTGCCTTTTTAAATGGTTCTCGATGATTGCTTCCAATGTGGTTGAAATAAACTCATTGATATACTATGTATTTTATCTGTGCAGACTTTCTTTGCCCAGTTTAACTCCTATAACTTATTTCTATTGTGTAATAACTGCTATTCATGTTTATTTGTGCACTAGTCTGTATGCAGATATTCTTTCTCCCCTATTGAACCACACTGTCCCCCCTCTGTGTGTCTCCAGGTGATCAGCTATGTGCTGCAGGGCCGGATGGATGAGGCCAGGCAGGTCCTGGTGAAACAGGCAACTTTGCAGCCTGCAGCCAGGGCCATGTTCAAACTGCTGGACAATCTGCTCATGAAGATGCCCATCTTCAATGTACATAGTGCATTTCTATCTGAACGTTTCAACCTCCTGAACAGCGCCCAGTTTTAACCACAGAATCAAGTAGAACACGTATATTAAATGTATATCTATGGTTGTAACTCTAGCTCTCTCTCCTCTGACATCTTACTGTAGCCTGGTGAGACTCAGACCCTGACAGAGTTTGATGTAAAGTGGAGACACTGGCGCGAGGAGGTGGACCGCTGTCTCCAGGACCAGTCCTTTGCCAGCAACCCCCACCTGGAGGACATCTGTAAGGTCAGTGGAACTGCCCAATACCTGTCCTGGCATCTGTGTGGTGATCAGTAGAGGTAGGTGACAGGTATACACAGTGTACAAAACATTAGGAACACTGTCATCATATTGAGTTGCACCCCCTTTTGCCCTCAGAACAGTCTAAATTCATCGGGCCATGGACTCTACAAGGTGTCAAACATTCCACAGGGATGCTGGCCCATGTTGACTCCAATGCTTCCCACAGTTGTCAAGTTGTCTAGATGTCCTTTGGGTGGTGGACCATTCTTGATACACACAGGAAACTGTTGAGCGTGAAACTCCGCAGCGTTGCAGTACTTGACACACTCAATCCAGTGCACCTGGCACCTATTACCATACCCGGTTCAAAGTCACTTAAATGTTTTGTCTTGTCCATTCACCCTCTGAATGGCGCATATACACAATCCATGTCTCAATTGTTTCAAACCTGTTGGGGATAGGGGGCAGTATTTGCACGGCCGGATAAAAAACGTACCCGATTTAATCTGGTTACTACTCCTGCCCAGTAACTAGAATATGCATATAATTGTTTGATTTGGATAGAAAACACCCTAAAGTTTCTAAAACTGTTTGAATGATGTCTGTGAGTATAACAGAACTCATTTGGCAGGCCAAAACCTGAGAAGATTCCAAACAGGAAGCGCTCTCTCTGACCATTTCATGGCCTTCTTGATCATCTCTAACCAAAACAGGGGATCTCTGGCATGACGTGACATTTTCTAATGCTCCCATAGGCTCTCAGAAGGCGCCAGAACGATGAATGGTGGCTTTGCAGGCCATGGCTGAAAAACATTAGCGCATTTTGTAAGTGGTCGATCTGAGGACAATGAGACTGGAGGCGTGTGCACGAGCCGACACCATGTTTACTTTCTCTCTCTTTGAACGAAAACAACGACTCCCGGTCGGAATATTATCGTTTTTTTACGAGAAAAATAGCATAAAAATTGATTTTAAACAGCGGTTGACATGCTTCGAAGTACGGTAATGGGATATTTTGAATTTTTTTTGTCACGAAACGTGTCGGGCGCGTCACTCTTCGGATAGTGTCTTGAACGCACGAACAAAACGCCGCTATTTGGATATAACTATGGATTATTTGGAACCAAACCAACATTTGTTATTGAAGTAGAAGTCCTGGGAGTGCATTCTGACGAAGACAGCAAAGGTAGTCAAACTTTTCTAATAGTAAATTGGAGTTTGGTGAGTACCACACTTGGTGGGTGTCAAAATAGCTAGCCTGTGATGGCCGGGCTATCTACTCAGAATATTGCAAAATGTGCTTTCACCGAAAAGCTATTTTAAAATCGGACATAGCGAGTGCATAAAGGAGTTCTGTATCTATAATTGTTATGTTTTTTGTGAACGTTTATCGTGAGTAATTTAGTAAATTCACCGGAAGTGTTCGGTGGGAATGCAAGTCACATGCTAGTCACATGCTAATGTAAAAAGCTGTTTTTTGATATAAATATGAACTTGATTGAACAAAACATGCATGTATTGTATAACATAATGTCCTAGGATTGTCATCTGATGAAGATCATCAAAGGTTAGTGCTGCATTTAGCTGTGGTTTGGGTTTATGTGACATTATATGCTAGCTTGAAAAATGGGTGTCTGATTATTTCTGGCTGGGTACTCTGCTGACATAATCTAATGTTTTGCTTTCGTTGTAAAGCCTTTTTGAAATCGGACAGTGTGGTTAGATTAACGAGAGTCTTGTCTTTAAAATGGTGTAAAATAGTCATGTTTGAGAAATTGAAGTAATAGCATTTCTAAGGTATTTGAATATCGCGCCACGGGATTACACTGGCTGTTGAGTAGGTGGGACGCAAGCGTCCCACCTAGCCCATAGAGGTTAAAAATCCTTCTTTAACCTGTCTCCTCCCCTTCATCTACACTGATTGACGTGGATTTGCCAGGTGACATAAATAAGGGATCATAGCTTTCACCTGGTCAGTCTGTCATAGAAAGAGCCTAATGTTTTGTAGTCAGTGTAGCTACCTATAGTATGCAATGTATACCTTAGCCAAAAGGAACTCGCTCTGTACATGTAGAGTCCATTCTTTGGCTCTGTACCTGCATCTGTGTGTGTGCACTGTAAAGGAGCTAAAATCATCTCTTGTTGGTGCTGTCTGTCTCTTCCATCTACTATCCATATGTTCCACCTGTTGATCCATTCATTCATCCATCCATGGTTTATCCATACCCTCCTAAATGTCCATCCATGGATTATCCATACCCTCCTAAATATCCATCCATGGTTTATCCATACCCTCCTAAATATCCGTCCATGGTTTATCCATACCCTCCTAAATATCCATCCATGGTTTATCCATACCCTCCTAAATATCCATCCATGGTTTATCCATACCCTCCTAAATATCCATCCATGGTTTATCCATACCCTCCTAAATATCCATCCATGGTTTATCCATACCCTCCTAAATATCCATCCATACCCTCCTAAATATCCATCCATGGTTTATCCATACCCTCCTAAATATCCATCCATACCCTCCTAAATATCCATCCATGGTTTATCCATACCCTCCTAAATATCCATCCATACCCTCCTAAATATCCATCCATGGTTTATCCATACCCTCCTAAATATCCATCCATACCCTCCTAAATATCCATCCATGGTTTATCCATACCCTCCTAAATATCCATCCATACCCTCCTAAATATCCATCCATACCCTCCTAAATATCCATCCATGGTTTATCCATACCCTCCTAAATATCCATCCATACCCTCCTAAATATCCATCCATGGTTTATCCATACCCTCCTAAATATCCATCCATGCTCTCTTAAATATCCATCCATGGATTATCCATGTCCTCCTAAATATCCATCCATGGATTATCCATGTCCTCCTAAATATCCATCCATGGATTATCCATGTCCTCCTAAATATCCATCCATGGTTTATCCATGTCCTCCTAAATATCCATCCATGGTTTATCCATGCCCTCCTAATTATCCATGTAGATCCTGGTTGGTGATGAGGATGTTCTTCTGGAGCACAAGGAGCTGCTGAGTACCTGGTATCACTTCCTGGTCACCAGACTGCTGTTCTCCCACCCCACTGTCAAGCCCACAGAGCTGCACTACTACGCACAGGTACTTAGTACTACACTTCACACTTACTACTACACACTGGTACTTACTACTACACTATACATGATACAGAGTTGCACTAGTATGCCCTGGGACTTACCACAACACTATGAGTAAGTGTCCTGTCCTGTGTGTGTGTGTGTGTGTGTGTGTGTGTTCCAGTCTAGCATGCACATGTTCCTGGACACGAGGAGTGTCCCAGAGCCCCTGGACAGCATCCTGCTGGCAGCCTTTGAGTTTGACATCCACCAGGTCATCAAGGACTGCAGGTGAGGAGGAGTGTCTATAGACCATAGAAATACAGAAACCAAAGGAATTATATTTCTATGGTATAGAACCCAGGGAGAGTAGCTGTGTTGTTGCTAAGGTAACAGTAACTGCTAATGTGGATAAGATGAAATAAATGTGGGGGCAAGACACACAATGGGATTTCCCCTCTGTCTCTCATGTTAACTACTGTTCAGTTTCATATGTTGTGATATATTTATGACATGTTATTTGTGCTTTCCAGCATTGCTCTCAACAACTGGTGGTTTGTGGGGCATCTGACTGACCTGCTGGACCACTGTAAACTGCTCCAGTCTCACAACCTACAGTAAGTTAAGCACACCACTGTCCCACAAAGGGTTGACCCACAAAGGGTTGACATTAACTGCCAATATCGTTCTCATGACTGCCAATATCGTTCTCATGGTAACATTGATCATAATCATAGAAAGTGAAGTTGGGGTGCTCAGCTCAAATGTTTGTGATAACAGGAAGTATTTGGGTGCCGGGTTCAAAGGGCATACACTTGAAATAAAGGAAGAACCCACACTCGCTGAAATGTTTTTTTTTTTTAGCAGCAGCAGAGGTCAGAACAAACGGAGGTGTTTGGGTGACAGCCTTCGTCAACGTTGACCATAATGACATGTGTTCTCTGTTTGTGTTGATTAGTTTTGGCTCCAACCTGAGGGAGTTTCTACTGCTGGAGTACGCCTCAGGACTCTTCACCCATCACAGGTGAGACAGACCCACTAGTCTGGTTAGTAATAGATTGGACTATATGCATAACTCCCAGTGCCAACATGTCTGTTTTTCTAATAGATAACTGTCACGTCTGCAAAACTACACATGCTGAGGTCCACTGTGTTCAGTAGTTATCTTTTATAGAAAGAGTGTTGTCGGCTGCGTATAGGCCTCTTCCCCTGTTTGACCTCCTCCAGTGCTGCTCCTATTGGATGATTGGTTAAGCTGTGCATGATTAACCAGCTATTTCTCTCTGGTCCTCAGCCTGTGGCAGCTGGCTGTGGACTACTTTGACCACTGTCCAGAGTTTGGCCGTGTGTACCTGGAGCTACAGATAGAGCGTGTTCCTCTGGACACGGAGCGCAAGGCCCTGAAGGTGATCAGGATCTGTGAGCAGAGGCAGATGACTGAACAAGGTAGATATGATGCATACACGTACGTACTCACGCGCTCTTATCCAAAACAGTTGTCCATCTTACTCTCATGCATGAAGCTCTCACTGAGACCCACATTCAGTCTCACTCCCTCAATCTCAACATGGACACTTACTAAAACACACATGGAAAATACATTCAAACTCCCCCTGATTTCTGTCATGCCTGTTGTGGATATTACCCCCTAACTCTTTGGTGTAATGTCTCTCTCTGTGTTGCAGTGAGGAGCATCTGTAAGATCATGGCCAAGAAGGCCCTGAGGAACAACAGACTGGGCTCTGCTCTCTCCTGGAGCATCAGAGCCAAAGATGCTGCCTTCGCCACCCTCATATCAGAGAGGTGCTGTATGTCTACAGGAGGTTTTACTGATCCTGACCATGTGACCTGTTCAGTCGTCGGCCTGTTTTAAATACTTTGAAAATGTCTTCTTCCTTCCTTCCTCCTTTCCTTGATGTAACCACTGATCTAACATGGGGGGGTTTATGAAAGCTACGTAGTGGAGTCACCGCGTTAGATCTGGAATTACTTCAAGAAGGGCAGCAAAGATGTCCTCCTATGACATCTGCTTCCACAACACTAGCTACCAGACCACCCTGTAGTCGCTCGCTCACTCTCTCGCTCGCTCCCCACCCCCTGTGGGTTTAACCCAGTCTGTAGCCTAGATATACTGTATCTCTGTGGTCTATAGATGTATCTCTATGGTCTGTATCTCAGGTTTCTCCAGGACTACTGCGCCAAAGGGACCTTCTCTGATCTGGACCTGATTGACAACCTGGGTCCAGCCATGCTGCTCAGTGACAGGCTTACTTTTCTAGGTATGGGGTGCAGACGTGTACATACACAGACATGAAGCACTGTAAACACACACAAGCCAACACTCCTTGGCAGGGCTCTAAACTGACCTGTTTTACAAGGAGCCCGTGTGCGCCTAAGTTGAAAAATATAGGCGCACACAAAGAAATTCAGGAGCACAAATCACAATATATTTGCGGTAATAAAGGTAGAATCATACCTTTTTCTAGGCACACTGGTGCTCCTCAATAAAAACTCCAGGTCACACAGCAAAATATTTAGGCGCATATGTGAGTAAAATGGTTGCACTGTAGAGCTCTGCTTGGTGTTGCATGTTAACTTGACATTCAGTCAGCCACATATCACACACACACACACTGACTCAGACCCATAATGTATTTTGGCCTTTCTATTAGATGATTTACTCTCACATAGGAGAAAAGTGGTCCATATAAGGCTGCAGTCTGTGGCCTAAGGCTGTTGTAACAGCTGATGATAACCTACAGCTGGGGAAAATGTAACGTGAGTGTAATGTCTCACTTTACAGTTAGTTCTGCCTTGATGAGTGACTAACTGTTCAGTGACTATGAAGTGCCCTGGTCAAAAAAATAAAGGGAACACTTAAACAACACAATGTAACTCCAAGTCAATCACACTTCTGTGAAATCAAACTGTCCACTTAGGAAGCAACACTGATTGACAATACATTTCACATGCTGTTGTGCAAATGGAATAGACAACAGGTGGAAATTATAGGCAATTAGCAAGACACCCCCAATAAAGGAGTGGTTCTGCAGGTGGGGACCACAGACCACTTCTCAGTTCCTATGCTTCCTGGCTGATGTTTTGGTCACTTTTGAATGCTGGCGGTGCTTTCACTCTAGTGGTAGCATGAGACGGAGTCTACAACCCACAGAAGTGGCTCAGGTGCAGCTCATCCAGGATGGCACATCAATGCGAGCTGTGGCAAGAAGGTTTGCTGTGTCTGTCAGCGTAGTGTCCAGAGCATGGAGGCGCTACCAGGAGACAGGCCAGTACATCAGGAAACGTGGAGGAGGCCGTAGGAGGGCAACAACCCAGCAGCAGGACCGCTACCTCCGCCTTTGTGCAAGGAGGAGCAGGAGAAGCACTGCCAGAGCCCTGCAAAATGACCTCCAGCAGGCCACAAATGTGCATGTGTCTGTTCAAACGGTCAGAAACAGACTCCATGAGGGTGGTATGAGGGCCCGACGTCCACAGGTGGGGGTTGTGATTACAGCCCAACACCGTGCAGGACGTTTGGCATTTGCCAGAGAACACCAAGATTGGCAAATTCGCCACTGGCGCCCTGTGCTCTTCACAGATGAAAGCAGGTTCACACTGAGCACATGTGACAGACGTGACAGAGTCTGGAGACGCCGTGGAAAACGTTCTGCTGCCTGCAACATCCTCCAGCATGACCGGTTTGGCGGTGGGTCAGTCATGGTGTGGGGTGGCATTTCTTTGGGGGGGCCGCACAGCCCTCCATGTGCTCGCCAGAGGTAGCCTGACTGCCATTAGGTACCGAGATGAGATCCTCAGACCCCTTGTGAGACCATATGCTGGTGCGGTTGGCCCTGGGTTCCTCCTAATGCAAGACAATGCTAGACCTCATGTGGCTGGAGTGTGTCAGCAGTTCCTGCAAGAGGAAGGCATTGATGCTATGGACTGGCCCGCCCGTTCCCCAGACCTGAATCCAATTGAGCACATCTGGGACATCATGTCTCGCTCCATCCACCAACGCCACGTTGCACCACAGACTGTCCAGGAGTTGGCAGATGCTTTAGTTCAGGTCTGGGAGGAGATCCCTCAGGAGACCATCCGCCACCTCATCAGGAGCATGCCCAGGCGTTGTAGGAAGGTCATACAGGCACGTGGAGGCCACACACACTACTGAGCCTCATTTTGACTTGTTTTAAGGACATTACATCAAAGTTGGATCAGCCTGTAGTGTGGTTTTGCACTTTCATTTTGAGTGTGACTCCAAATCCAGACCTCCATGGGTTGATAAATTGGATTTCCATTGATTATTTTTGTGTGATTTTGTTGTCAGCACATTCAACTATGTAAAGAAAAAAAGTATTTAATAATCTGATTTCATTCAGATCTAGGATGTGTTGTTTAAGTGTTCCCTTTATTTTTTTGAGCAGTGTATATATATATATGTGTGTGTGTGTGTGTGTGTGTGTGTGTGTATATATATATATATATATATATATATATATATATATATATATATATATATATATATATATATATATATATATATATATATATATATATATATATATATATATATATATATATATATATGTGTTATCTTGTTCTTAAACAATCAAGTGGAACCACAGTGTATTTACATTTAGGCCATACAAGTTCTACCAGTGCTGTAGAATGAGAATTCAATTTCTAAACAATTCTACAGTGACCATATTGGGTGTTCCATCTGGCATCATGTGTGATTGATAGATGGTTCTCACATCATTTCTGGGAATTCGGTGCACTTCTCATTGTTCTATACTTGAAACCGTGGCAAATACATTTTACACCATACTATGTCATTGATACTCTGTCTGTGTAACCAATGATACCAATGAGAGAGCATTGTGATTGTGTTCATTCTGTTCCCCTCCTGTCCTGGGACATATTCATTAGGCACCATTTACGGAAGGAAACAGGATGGACTACCTGAACTTGTCCAATAAGAAATGTGCATTACCGCTTTCTGTAGAGAAACAGTTTTTGCTACACTTTGCCTTGATGAATGTGATCCTGTTGTCTGCAGGGAAGTACCGTGAGTTCCATCGGCTGTACGGCGAGAAGCGTTTCTCGGACGCCGCCAAGCTCCTCCTCTCCCTGATGACGGCCAAGATCGCCCCACGTTCCTTCTGGATGACTCTGCTGACCGATGCCCTGCCCCTGCTGGAGCAGAAAGAGGTCAACTGGCCCACATCATTAACTTCCATCCATGACTTAACGTTGAAATTAACTTCTTTGTACTTACCTAGTGTATAGCATATTCCATAGAATGAATTTCACTTTTTGGGGTTTACTAACTGAATATGAACGGCAAAACATCTTTGTAATCTTAAAGAAAATAGATGAATGGCTTATATATATATATATATATATATATATATATATAGTCAAAATATTTAAATTAAGAAATCACCTTACCTTATTGATTCTTATCAGATCTGAATATATGCTCTTACCTTTTGTCTTTGGAAGGTAGTTTTGTAGATGGTGCCTCTTTAGGCTAATAGCCTTTTGTTGCAGTCAGTTGCTCATCTCTGGGCTTGTCCTCTTGCAGGTGATCTTCTCTGCTGATCAAACTCATGAGCTGATGTTCTGTCTGGAGGAGCTGACCTCAGGGAAGAGTGTTCCCAACCCAGACAGACCCATGCAGGTACTGGGTTACCCTCTATCTAATGTCTGTTTCCCTTTCAATCTCCTAATACACTGTTTTATAATATGCTCTAATCTCTACAGTTGCTTAGCCCGGGGTTAGCAACTGTTCACACTGCACTAAGAGCCTCCTTAGCCCGGGGTTAGCAACTGTTCACACTGCACTAAGAGCCTCCTTAGCCCGGGGTTAGCAACTGTTCACACTGCACTAAGAGCCTCCTTAGCCCGGGGTTAGCAACTGTTCACACTGCACTAAGAGCCTCCTTAGCCCAGGGTTAGCAACTGTTCACACTGCACTAAGAGCCTCCTTAGCCCGGGGTTAGCAACTGTTCACACTGCACTAAGAGCCTCCTTAGCCCGGGGTTAGCAACTGTTCACACTGCACTAAGAGCCTCCTTAGCCCAGGGTTAGCAACTGTTCACACTGCACTAAGAGCCTCCTTAGCCCAGGGTTAGCAACTGTTCACACTGCACTAAGAGCCTCCTTAGCCCGGGGTTAGCAACTGTTCACACTGCACTAAGAGCCTCCTTAGCCCAGGGTTAGCAACTGTTCACACTGCACTAAGAGCCTCCTTAGCCCGGGGTTAGCAACTGTTCACACTGCACTAAGAGCTTCCTTAGCCCACGGCTAACCGACTTCACACTTGCACATTCTAAAATGGGTTAACACCAACCTTAGCCCAGGGCTAAGCTGGCCCTGCTCCAGAGAGGGCTTAGCACAGACTTTTCATGGCTAGCCAATCGCACAGTTCCATTGTCACCTAATTTGAATATTGTATTCCAGAAAAGTGACTGTTGGTTTCATTAACATCAAGTATTATATAATTATGAGAAGGGGTTACCAAGAACATTTTCCAAAAGGATTAATTCAAGGTAGAAAGTAGTAGTAGTTGGTGTGCTCAACCAAAAAAATCTATTTATTTTAGCTCACTTTTCTCTTGAGTGCTCCTTTCTACTTCGAATTAGTCCTTTTGGAAGTTTTTCTTGGTAAGCTCTTGTCATGATTTTTGTCTGTTGTTTAGCAGCCCTCCTTTCCTGTTTGCTGAAGCGTGAAGGCCCAGTTGCACCATTACATCATATTGAATATGGAATCAGTAAAAACATTCTGATGAGGATGATCCATTAAATGTGTTTTCAGGATGAGGACATCGAGACGACCAAGATTGAGCTCCTGCGGCTAGCGCTAGCCCGTAACCTGGCCATGGCCATAGTGAAGGAGGGGACAGTGGAAGTTTGACCAACACTTATCTTTTTATACTGTACATAAAACAAATCAAGTCTGATCAAAATGTGCTATTTGATAATAAAGAAATGTTTTTATTATTTGAATTTGATTCTGTGGAAATGCTTGACATGAACACTGGCCTGGATTCAAATGTGCATTGTCGACAAGCACACTGCACTGTCAACAATTTCCCTGACATTCGCTGAGATCAAATTCACAGTAAACGCTGTGGATGTCAGCACAAGTATGACCTTTTAAGTCAACTTGATTTACTAGCCTAAGGTATGAATAGAAAAGCAATGCTCTAACAACTTGTTAGAACAACAAAGACAAAAGAGTACAATCAGCTAAATTACACCAGATCAAAAATCCTTTAATTCCTCATGCAGCAAACAAATGGCACATAATACAGTATGTACAATCGTAAAACATCTTTCAAGACATTTACACATCACATTGACCTCTACACATCTCATGACTACAGACGATAAGTACACCTATGTACAGAGCTATTGTGCCTCACAATGCTACAAGTCAGGGACAACCAGAGAGAGGACATGGGGAGGAAGGGGGCTAACTGGCTGTTCTCCAATTCCCTAACCTCCCTGAAGTGTGGATTTAAAAGCAATGTATTAGTGCAAGCATGGGTAAGGCGTTTCCACCATATTCTCATATCCGTCCATTCCTTTCGAATGTTAGGGTGAAGGTTAGCGACTCAACCTTTCACCATCGATGAAGTATGAAATCATTGCCCAATTGTGGGCCTAATATTACTGGAAATGATTTTGACTTCTTGGTTTCACCTTCTTCCATGTTAGTTCCAACTTGTGTCAGATGATACTTTCAGCCAGTGTTAAGCTTGGTCAATTCAGTGATGCACTGAAATACTACAACTGAAATAAATTAAAAAATACAATTTCAATACTGAAAATGGAGAAAATAATACACATCCTAAAAGTCAGGACTAATGGATATCTTAACTCGGGTTGACAGACCACTTTGAAAGCTCAAACACCATCGTTAAACCAGATGGCAAGCATCAGAGGGAGCATAAGAAGAACCCATACATTAAACCAAAGAATAAAAACCAGCTACGGTATGCATTTATGATCACAACTTACAGAAGCATGCCAGGAGTAACCACAATATTGATTACAGTGTTGCTAGGAAACCCAGTCATCAAAATAGTAGCTGTATATTAGTCTGTGGTAAGACCTGAAGATGGTCCAGCAAACCCATTAAATAACTAATATCATTGAGAAATACAATATTCATCACTTTAAAACAATGTCATAATAATAATTGCCACAATTATGTCTAATAAACATGATCACTGGATATGCACTGAAGAAATATTGAAACACCTCATGGAATCACGTTCGAGGCCTTTGTCAACAGCCAGCTAGCACCCACATCTAATCAACAGAACTTTCTGTATCTTGACTCAAGTTTTAAGTATGAGCTACTCTGAGCTAACATGCTAGCTAGCAAGTCCTCCGGATAAGATTCCCGGATTTCACAAAATTCTATTCCAGTTATAGGATTAATCAACCATTTTTTCCTGGTTATAAGCTCTGAATAATAATGTCCTTTCTAGAATGCCTTTCTAGCCATTAGAAACAAGCATTCAACAATGCTGTGGTATAAACATTGACATACACATATATATATATACACACACACACACACACACACACACACACACAGTATATACACTGTATGTATGTGTCTCGTCATAATAATGGATGTAGTGTTAGTTATATTTCCTTTGCCAGCTAGTCTTGTGGGCGGGACTACGTTTGTTAGGAAATGTCCTGCAGTGCTGTATAAGGGACAACTGGCTGGCCTGCTAAAATACCTTGTAGATGTTCTCAGTTAATGAACATACTTAATAACAAATCAAGAGTGACACTTGGTGCATCATTGTATCAATATCTGAACCATGGAAAAAGCACTTGTATCCCTTCAGTTGAGATGCAGTCTTGGAATAATATTCAATACAAGCTCTGGAAGCTATTGTAAAACTGGCTTAAACTTCAGTGTATGCCATGTATGCTATATTATGCTTACAAAGTTACAATTGCCTCAAAAGCAACTGGGCAATTACAAAAACGGTAAATATCAAAACAATCTAAAATAAACAGAATGGTTGGTTGGTAGGTAGCACTATGTTGGTACTGTAACATTGCAACACAGTTCTCCCACCCTATCCTCTCCTTGGCTCATATCTCTCTCTCTCTGGGGTATGTGTGGTTAACACCCTCATCATGGAGTGTTGGTTTGGCCCGTCCTGGTTCGGCTCTGTGGTGTATGGGGGTGGCTATAGGTGACCCCATCTGTCTGGCGGGGGGAACTGGTCCACCTCGCCCACCTCTGAGCACTGCCTGTTTCCGAGAGTGAACGCCAGCTTGTAGCGCAGCCGCACCTTCTCCTGCAAGAGGCAAACGTTGAAAAAGGGTCAGCAAGTGGTTTCACAAAGACTACAAAGAGGATGGAAGCCCATCAGGTCCAAAAAGACCTAGGCTCTCTCTCAATGAATCTTTCCGTAATTCCTCAAATCCTCTCTCTCCGTCTCCCCAAACCGCATTGGATAAGAAAGTCAGAGAGGAGGGACCTTGAACCTCCAATACGGTTGAAAAGATGAGGAGATCGGTTGCAAGGAACATGGAAAGATGAAAGATAGAGCTCTAGTCCTACAGTGACTCTGGCCTGTGTATTAGAGAAGTGGGCTGCTCCCTAACCACGTGACCTGAATCGGAAAACCTCTGGGCCCTAGGAAGATCATATGACTTTTCCCTGACCATGTGACCTTACCAGGAAATACTCGTGGCCCTGCTCTTACCTTCAGGGGATTGGCCAGCAGCATGACCTGTGTGATGGAGGCCGGGGGAAGGATGGGGTTAAAGGGAGGTAGCTCTGTTCCTGACGGAGGCTGCAGCTTCACCTTCATGGACTGGAGGACAAGGAGAGGAGGGGTTAAGGAGTGTGTGAAAGTTACACACTGAAGATGGCTGCAAAGCCTGTGTACGCGATCCCTGATGCAGAGAAAATAATACAAATAAATACAAAAATGAAGCTTTATGCAACATATTTTTGAGTGAGGACCCCATCACCTTTTGTTTGGATGAAATGATACCATGTTTTTTTATTTCTTTATTTCACCTTTATTTAACCAGGTAGGCTAGTTGAGAACAAGTTCTCATTTGCAACTGCGACCTGGCCAAGATAAAGCATAGCAATTCGACACATACAACAACACAGAGTTACACATGGAATAAACAAAACATACAGTCAATAATACAGTAGAACAAAAGAAAACAAAAAGTCTATATACAGTGAGTGCAAATGAGGTAAGTTAAGGCAATAAATAGGCCATGGTGGCGAAGTAATTACAATATAGCAATTAAACACTGGAATGGTAGATGTGCAGAAGAAGAATGTGCAAGTAGAGATACTGGGGTGCAAAGGAGCAAGATAAATAAATACAGTATGGGGATGAGGTGGGCTGTTTACAGATGGGCTATGTACAGGTGCAGTGAGTTTGAGTGAGTAAGTATACAGGAGTGGACACGTGTAAGTATTATATGACTGCATGTGTACACAGCCCTGAGACATGGCTGTAGACCCCTATGGCATCTAGACACGGCAAGTGTACACAAAGTGTGTGTGTGTGTGTGTGTGTGTGTGTGTGTGTGTGTGTGTGTGTGTGTACCATGTGTATATTGCGCCTGTGTGTTACCTTGGGAACGGCGGCCTGAAGGACCACGTTCTGAACGGGCAGTGGTGCAGTGTTCAGCATGGACACCACTAACACCAGCACGTCTGGTCTGCAAGGGGGACAGTCTGAGGCAAAGTTCAACAGCACACGCACCCCGTCCTTATCATAGGCCGTTACAGGGAGCCCTTTACCTGGAGGGGACAGGACAGAGGCAATGAGAGGCTATATCAATGTTATCCAGACAGTGTACTGTGGACATCAAATGGTTAAAAAAGACGAACGACGTTCAATTTCACAGGAGGATATATAGCATTTCCCTTTGCACACTCCCCTCTCTCTCTCTCTCCCTCCCTCATCTCCAGTACTCACTGGGTCTGATGGCCTCCAGCGGGACGTGCACGTTGCCCAGGGAGGCCTCCGGTCCTAGTCCCCTGGCTGGGCTGCCCCCCTGGAAGGAGGAGTGGTGGAAGGGGGAGAGGGAGCTGAACAGGGGGCTGCCCGGGGCAGAGCTCAGCGTCTGGGCTTTGGTGTGGGACATCGCAGGGGAGCCAGGCATGGGGCCAGGGAGGAGGGAGGTCGAGGAGAAGGGGACCTGGGGTGCCATGGCCCCCAAGGAGGGTGGTACTACGGCCCCCATAGAGGCTGCCATCCCGAATCCGCCACCAACACGCAAACTGGAAATGACAGAAAAACAACATGAGCTCTCTCTGGAAACATAACTAAATCAAACAAGCAAGTGTGCAATCAAGAGCATGTTGATTTGTACCATATTCAGGATAATGTTGAGTACCATCTAGTAATGTAATGATGTGATGCACTATTAATGACAACCCTGAGCCTTCGGATTACCTCAGAAGTGTTGCTTCACTTTAGCCATGCGCTGAAGCACCTGATCTAATTCAATGTGGGTAATATAATACCTTAAATTGATCTACAATATTTAAAGTGAAGTGGAGGGAGTAAGGTTAGTTGAGCACCTCTTTGGCTCTCCAAAGTCCAGCATGGCCAGGTCTTGGAGGTCCTGGAGGCTGTGGGTGGCGGGGGCCGTGGCGGGGGCTGGTGCTGGCTGGACTGGGGGAAATACTGGGCATGGCCCTGCTATAGCGCCAAACAAGTCCAGTCCAGGGTCAGGAGCCTGGAGATGGATAGAAAGGAAGAAACACTTACAAATCTACCGAATGTATCACAAGAGTTGTTTAAAACTCCTCACTGGTAACAACACAGGAAATTACAGTAGAAAAAAGGTCATGCTTTTTAATGCTCTGACCATTGTGGTCATCATCAGGAAGAACTACCTGTAAGGAGGTCCACGGAGTCGCTATTTCATTCAGCTTTGGTTTTGATTGGCTGTTCAGAGAAGGAACTGGATCATTCAGGCCTGAAAAAATACACAAGGGTCATTAGTATTGACCCTTCTTTTACCAGGTAAATTGACTGAGAACATATTCTCTTTTACAGCAAAGACCTGGAAAATAGTTACAGGGGGGAGGAGCGGGGACGAATGAGCCAATTGGAAGCTGGGGATGATTAGGTGGCCATGATGGTATGAGGACTAGATTGGGAATTTAGCCAGGACACTTGGGTAAACACCCCTACTCTTACAATAAGTGCCATGGGATCTTTAGTGACCACAGAGAGTCAGGAGACCCGTTTAACGTCCCATCCGAAGTACTGCACCCTATACAGGGCAATGTTCCCTTCACTGCCCTGGGGCATTGTGATCCCCTTAGACCAGAGGGAAGAGTACCCCCTATTGGCCCTCTAACATCTCTTCCAGCAGCATCTGGTCTCCCATCCAAGGATCTGCTTAGCTTCAGAGGCAAGCCAGCAGTGGGATGCAGGGTGGGATGCTGCTGGCATAATGAAATTAAGTACCATGGGGCATTGTCTGAACATTGGTGAACACAGTCCTCATGAATACATTTTGAATACAAATCAAAAAGGAAATATGGCCTATATTTAACAAGAATACATTTACACATAACTTCCATAAAATGCAAGGTCAGTGAGGTACCTAAGGATAGCAGCTCATCATCAAGGAGAGAGAGCGAGTTGAGGGCCTTGTCGGTGGCTGGGTGGCTGGGGCTGTTGTTCTGACTGGCATGCAACCCGGCCAACCTTTTTGGAGGAGGAGGCAAGACAGGGATTGGGAACCCCAGGTGATTGGCTGGAGTGGGATCGGAGACCAACGGGAGAGGGGCAGGCGGAGGAGAGGTGGAGTTTGGAACGTCAATGCCAGCCAGGTCAATCAAGGTCTCTGTGTTGTCACTGTTCCCTGTGGTCTCTGTAGAATAGAGAGGGAAAGAAGGAGCGGTGGAGAGAGGTAGAAGGAAGCAGAGAGAGGAATTGAAATCGAAGGAGGTAGAAAGAGAGAGAAACAAAATGGTAGAAAGGAAACAGTTTGCTCTGAAAGTGATATGAAAAGATCTGAAAGTGTGTGTGTGTGTATATACACTACGTGCCATCACTCACCTTCACCAGCTGCAGATCTAGGATCCTCGATGTCTCCATTCACCGTCTGTCCCTTGACAATCTTCTTGTAGGAGTTGATGACCCGTGAGAGGTCATCGCTGGCCTGCAGGATGTCACCTGGAGGGCAAAGGTCAGAGGTCAAGAGATGGAACAACAAATAACAATCTAAGAGGTTGAAAAACATTCAAATAATTTTATTTCCTCACCTAAACTTGTGTCGTTATCTTCAGTCTCTGTGGCCATTTTGAAAGCAGCGCGTCTCAACTTGTCGCAGCGGTCGTATAGTTCCTGGTATTACAGGAAATGTACGACGACATACTTCAATCAGCCACTGACACAGTTTACAATTCTAATTCATTTCACATAACATCAAAGTCTACTATGCTCGTATCATTCTAGCAGCCATTCCTAATTCACTCCCTACCCCTTTCCCTTGGCCCTACCCCTTTCCCTTGGCCCTACCCCTTTCCCTTGGCCCTACCCCTTTCCCTTGGCCCTACCCCTTTCCCTTGGCCCTACCCCATCCCATTGGCCCTACCACTTTGGTGTTTGCCGATAGGTAAGGAGTTAGCAATATGATAGAAGCTCCACCACTAAACTGCTTATACCTATCCAGACCCTTCAGATCTGCAAACATCGAAAGGTTAGGGCCCAGGGGAAGTGGTAGGGAACAAATTGGGACTAACTGTAAAACTGAGTTAAGGACTGGCTATAGCCTGAGGTGATACATAAGGGCCTTAATGCTTCACAGCGAGCAAAGAGGATACGTATCTAAGTAAGGAGCAGTTCAGACGCCAAACTTTTGGTGAGTAGAACTGAATAGACATGAAGAGCGGGCTGGCATGGCTGAGAACTCTGCTTGACGTACCAATTGGTTTCATACAACCGCTCTCTCAACACTGCAGACTTACTCGTTGCTTTTGGGTTGAATTCAGGCATAAAAGCCACTTCTCAGAAGTCCTCCACCTGCGTATAAGCCATGACTGTGCTTCCATTGTGGGTGTGGTAGCCAAGCAACCTTTATTTGCCCGCAATTAACATATATTAATATGCATTACCATTTTTCCTGACAGTGGAAGAACTGCTCTGGCAGAACTGCATGAAACAGAGGCGTGCCTCACCCGCACCGCGCCGAAAGAGCGGCAGAGGCTGACCAACTATTGTCAAAAGTCAGACGAGGCGCACTATGGCTTCACAAGGCACTCTATCCCTGCTCTCCCAAAGAGAAAGTTACATTTTTTAGTTCGGTGCGGCGATAGAGCGGTGTTTGAACTAAGGCTAAGTGTGATGTGTGTGGAGTCTGAACGGAACACACACCTTGATGATCTCTCTGTCTGACTGGGAGGACCTGTCCTTGTCGTAGTGGGACAGCATCTCACTCAGCAACTTGACGTTGATGCCCACCTCTTCCAGGGTGTGGATGCGTTTGGTCACTTTCTGAACCCTGACATCGTCCTGGCAGAATGAGGGTTAATAAGATGTTCAAGACTTGTTATAACATTGTTATACATTGCTCTAAGAGCCTTATATGCATGCGTAACAGTTATATTGTAAATGCATTCAGCCGTCCTGGGAAACAGAACAATACAAGTGTTATAGAGAACTACTAACATGGACGCATGATCGGCTATGATCACATTTTCTAAGCTCCATCTGTGTATAATGTATTCTATAGTGTATTTATTATCCCATGATGAATTATTAAAGCAATAAGGCACAAGGGGGTGTGGTATATGGCCAATATACCACTGCTAAGGGCTGTTCTTATGCACAATGCAACGCGGAGTGCCTGGATACAGCCCTTAGCCGTGGTATAATGGCCATATACCACAACCCCCCGAGGTGACCTATTGATATTATAAACAGGTTACAAACATCTATTAGAACAGTAAAAATAAATGTTTCGTCATACCTGTGGTATACGGTCTCATATACCATAGCTTTCAACCAATCAGCATTCAGGGCTTATAAAATACTCTATTAGCATTTATTACCACTCAAAGCTAGTTAGAACAGTTATGAACCCATTATGACCATAAACACACAGGTGGTAGTCATAATGAGCATTCACAACAGCTTACGGCTCCTTACAACCGCCTTTATAAGCACTTAAAGGGCATATCGTTGTCTCTCACCTCCTTCACCATGTTCTTGATGAGCCTGTTGGCTTCCTGCAGGTCCTCTGGGTTTTTGCTCCTCAGAAGCTCTGCTAGTAGCTAAACACACATGAAGGCATGTCTCTGTCAAATCACCATGGTGACACTGACATCTGCTGGTTTGACTCTATCTATACATCAGTGGTCAGCAATGCTGGTCTTAGAGAGCTAGAGGGAATGCAGGCTTTTGTTTCAGCCTGATAACCCCTGTTTTAGCAAATCAAGGTTTTAGTGATTTGTTGTTGTTTAGTGCTAGGCTGAAACAAAAGACTGCACACCACATATACAGTAGTTCTCTAGGACCAGGGTTAAACACCAGTACTGTGGATACACTCAGTCTGAACCCAGTGTCTCACCTTGCCCATGTCCTCATTGTCAAACACAGGATTCTTGGGACGTGTGGGGGGTGAGGGAATCAGAGTCTTGTCCACTGGGAGCTCAGGGTCCATAGTTATAAGACCTGGGAGCGGAAGGTGTGTATGATTTAGTTCACAGATAAGATTATTTTTGCGCTAGTTTACTGTATCTAAAACCAAAACTCCACTATTTTCCCTTCATAGCTTGTTCTCCATCTTCTTTTTAAATAGGGAGCCAATTTGTTATAAGCTATTTTATTTCCATGACTGATCAAAACTTGTTTTCTCATGGCTTTCTTGTCCCGCTGCAGCAAACATATGGTGAGCAATGTTTGAAACATCGAATCGCAATAAAATCACAGTATTGAATCGCAATACATTTTGAATCGTGAGAATTGCAATACATATCGTATCGGCAGCTAAGTATTGTGAGGTCCCTGGCAATTCCCAGCCATAGTGGCTATGGTAACTAGTGGAAACCAGGTCTTACCCTGTCTCCTTAGTGTCTGGTATGCTTCGTTGATTTTGGTCTCGTTGGGGAAAGCCACTGTCCAGCTGTACAGCATCTCAATGATCTTTGTCTTTACCTTCTCTGGTACTCTGTCTCCCATGTACTAGATAGAAGTGTACCAGATCTTTGTATTCACACACAGAACACAAGGAAAATAGAAGAAGAATAGAATAACGCATTCAGGATACCAAGTCCACTCACCTTGGGAGAAACAACTTTGATCAGCTCGTTCAGAAACCGATATTTCCCGATTTCATTATGAAACCTTCTCCCGCAGTTCTTCATACATGCCTCTAATACCTGGGAGAATTACACATTGACATTTTGTCAAACACATGGACACATAGGTAGCCCTGAGACAAGACTGTATACACCATATGAGTACATACAGCTATGCCTCAGGACTAGAACCGAATATTGGATGAAATGAAATAGTACAAACAAACAATACTTACTGTTAAAGCCTGAAGCGCCTCCCATTCTTGCGGCGATTGGATTTTGTGAACCAGCAACCTGACAGCTATCTGGGGACTGCACAAAGAGATTGGTTTAAATTGGCACATTTCCTATACATACTATAGCAATGGATCAAATATAGCTAAAACATACTGAATTTACACATGATGGTATCAGGTGAATCAGGAAGTAACATACCCTTCCAATTCCTTATTGATCTGGTCACAGAAACCGATGATGTACTCCCAATCCTCCTGTCTGTTTGTTGGATGGGTGGCTTTATCTATAGTGAGACCAAATAAAAATAAAATATGTTTAACACATGCCTTTACAGTTGAGAGTTGACAGACTTGTTGAAAGGACAACACATGTGAGCAACCGGACACTGACAGTAAAGAATTCGACTGTCATCCATCCTCTGTCATCCTCCACATTGCACTGGCTCCTAGCATCAATACCACAGCGCGCATACATGCAGTGAAGCCACCACCAAAGATGTTTTATCTGTGCCACCACTATAACGTTAGCCCCCAGTTCCTCGAAAGGCTATCAATTATATCTGTCAACCAACACAAGATAGGCGCTTGATACCAAAATCACAATCCTCAACTTAGCAGTCTTAACTCTCGAAATCAAAAGGGAGCTCAGCTGAGGTTCCCCTGGGTTTATGCTTGAATGTCCACCTCCCACAACTGATCCTGATTCAGTGCACAGCTTTCCTGAAATGGCTGCTTAGAACGACAACGCTAACACAGATCTTATAACGGGGATGCCTCGAAGGCAGTAGCCCTGGAGGATTTAAAATAATAATATTTCACCTTTATTTAACCAGGTAGGCTAGTTGAGAACAAGTTCTCATTTGCAACTGCAACCTGGCCAATATAAAGCATAGCAATTCGACACATACAACAACACAGAGTTACACATGGAATAAACAAAACATACAGTCAATAATACAGTAGAACAAAAGAAAACAAAAAGTCTATACACAGCGAGTGCAAATGAGGTAAGTTAAGGCAATAAATAGGCCATGGTGGTGAAGTAATTACAGTATAGCAATTAAACACTGGAATGGTAGATGTGCAGAAGATGAATGTAAGTAGAGATACTGGGGTGCAAAGGAGCAAGATAAATAAATACAGTATGGGGATGAGGTAGGTAGATAGATGGGCTGTTTACAGATGGGCTATGTACAGGTACAGTGATCTGTGAGCTGCTCTGACAGCTGGTGCTTAAAGCTAGTGAGGAAGATATGAGTCTCCAGCTTCAGAGATTTTTGCAGTTCGTTCCAGTCATTGGCAGCAGAGAACTGGAAGGAAAGACGACCAAAGGAGGGATTGGCTTTGGGGGTGACCAGTGAGATATACCTGCTGGAGCGGGTGCTGCTATAGTGACCAGTGAGCTGAGATAAGGCGGGGCTTTACCTAGCAGAGACTTGTAGATGACCTGTAGCCAGTGGGTTTGGCGACGAGAATGAAGCGAGGGTGGGTACCCACCATTGCGAGGAGTACTGGTCGCAATGGTGGGTAGTGTATAGGGCTTTGGTGACACAACGGATGGCACTGTGATAGACTGCATCCAGTTTGTTGAGTAGAGTGTTGGAGGCTATTTTATAGATGACATCACCGAAGTCGAGGATCGGTAGGATGGTCAGTTTTACGAGGGTATGTTTGGCAGCATGAGTGAAGGATGCTTTGTTGCGAAATAGGAAGCCGATTCTAGATTTAATTTTGGATTGGAGATGCTTAATGTGAGGATTGCAGACAATTCAACAGATCGCACTCTTCATTACTTCATTCATACATTCACTCCATTCATTCAATTCAATGCAATGCAATGCAATATACTAATAATATAAATGAATTGACTGGATACATAGGTTAATTCACTCACTGAGCCAGGATTCTAGCGTCTCCCCTTCCTGGTACGCCATAGCATTGGAAACATCGCGTGATGACATCACCAATGTGTGCAACTATGCGCGAGAATCACGCAGTCTGCGATGTCAATAAAACCTAGAAAAATATTAATTTATTGTTTGGTGTAAAATTTAGAAATTCTAACGTTTAGCTGAATAATGCTTTATTTTGGAAAATAAGTCATAGAAATGAGTTTTGCTTTATGGCATCTACCAGGGAGCTTACCCAGGGGTCTTCGCACTACACTTTCCAAGATGGCTGCCTCCATCACAGGTTTACTAAAACCTTGGACACCAAGGTAATTATAATTTTGCTGATTAACAACGCTATGGATGTGTATCTTAACACTGTGATACTGCACTAGTATGACACTTATCATTGAACAAGTTTATTACAACTACGTTAGCTAATTCGGTTACCTACAGTCAGTGACATTTAAATTCAACTTTTTTGAATTTATTTAGAGACATGCCACCCACTGTATTCATTGTAGCAAAATACAAAATCACCAATGCTGTAAGAAAAAGTTTGTGAATCAGTGTGAGTGTGGCTGGCCACGATTTGTTAATGTAGATTTTAACAAGCACAAACACTGTAGCTCTGATCCGGGGCGCGAGGTGACAGTACCAGAGCTAAGAAACACTAGTTATCCCATATGTTTCTGCAAGCAACATTAGATGATTAAATGATCATGTATAGATATTGTCCATGATATGCTATAACCATTGCATTGTATTTGACTATTAAACATGAAGTGTCATAACCTTATGTTGCTCATGCTTCTCTAGGGTACTCCTGGTGAGATGGAGCAGGTACAACCCTTACTACCTGGAGCCTGAGCCTCGGAAAGAGGTGTACCACATCCCAGAGACTGAGCTCACACCTGAGCAGAAAGAGGAGAAGGAGCTGAAATCTGTCAGGCCCATAAAGGCAGCCACTAACTCTGTCACCAGCTCTGTTTTCAACGACCCTGTGTTGAGGTACCTAACCCCAACACACATTAATGCATAAGCCAACAAACACTGAAATACATGTAGCTCGGTCATGTGGTTGTATGTTTACCCTGTCAATGCAGTGTGAATTACAGCTCATCACTATTCTTTCTCTTCACAGCAAGTTTGTCAACATGATGATGAAAGATGGTGACAAGATTATTGCCAAAGGTATCATCACACAGGTATAAGTGGGATTCCATGGGACTGTTTGATATAGTTTGCCAAGTAATGTAAATATACACTAATGCCCATCCTTCTCTTCTCAGACATTGGAGAACATGAAGAGAAAACAGGTGGAGAAGTACCACAAAGCCCCCGAGGGAAAGAAGGCAGAGATCGAGTGTAATCCATACGCCATCTTCCACCAGGCTCTGGAGAACTGCAAGCCTGTCATTGGCCTGGCTAGCATTCAGAAAGGGGGCAAGTTCTATCAGGTCAGTACTCTCACCATTTCTAGTCACCAGAGTCTTACTCATTATTTCACAACGTAGCAAAACGTTCTGCAACGTAACGAAAACAAGCGTTCAGGTAGTCCCTCCCTGTTTCTCTTTTCTTGGGTGCCTAATGAGCACAACCTTGGGGTGATAGTTTGTAGAAAAGTATACATCAACTCTTTATTCTCCACGATAGACATGACAAATGTAATTTATCTTTAGTCTTATACAGTATGTGTAATGACATCCTGTATTGTCCCTCCACTCTGCAGGTGCCCATACCTCTGACAGACAACAGGCGGCGCTTCCTGGCCATGAAGTGGATGATCACAGAGTGCCGGGACAACAAGCACAGACGCACACTAATGTACGAAAAACTATCCCAGGAACTGCTGGCCGCCTTCTCCAAGGAGGGCAACGTGGTCAAACGGAAACACGAACTGCACAAGATGGCCGAATCCAACAGAGCCTACGCCCACTATCGCTGGTGGTAGTCAACTTTGAAGTCTGAGTGCAGCATTCAAAATGGGACCTTTTGGACTGGAAGGAATTCAATCCATTGTCCCTTTGGTCAAACTTGAGCTGGAGTTCCTTGTTGGAAAATAAAGACATCATGGACATTTGTGCAACACATCATCGGAGATAGCCTGTCAATGCCCTACATTGAAGACAATGTAAATATAAATCTCTTGGACTCCATTGTGAAATATTTGGAATGGTGTATCCAAGTATACTGACCACAAATACAGTTACTGTAAATGTGGCTTATTTCACTAACATTGTATTATGGTTCAATAAAGAATGATTGTGAAAACATTACCAATGACATGATCACATACTGTATTTAGAATATAGGTGCATTCATCAGTGCCATCTTCAAATAAATACAAAGCTTAGTTAAAACCCAGGTTGATTTTATTTTAATGTGATTTTTATTAATCTGCAGTCAATGTACAACAGTAGCAAAAATGAAATTGACCAATGTTTGTACTTCTGACATTTGAACAGATCAGATACCTAACTATAGTAATGGGAATATTTATAGGAAAATATACACTGAGCTCTGTCTTCACACAGTAAACTCAAACTTTCTATATATCTACTTGAGTAGATGAATGTACAAAATGCTCAAACTTATTTGGTAATTCTGTGTAAAACAAAAGGCATATACGCAAACCACTAGTAGGCAAATTGTGAGTGCTGCACTTCCTGTCCAAATTAGGTTTCTACTGAATTACTTTAATGGCCCTATCAAATATGCTCAAACTAGTGGATGACCAACAAGTTTATTTTAGTGTAGTGCTTGGCAGCCTAGTTTTATCTAAGATGTACTCCAAAATGTTAATTTGAATGTACACTGAGGAGAACCACAGTTTTGAATGAAAACTGTTGAGAAACACTGATCTAGTGAACTAAATTTCAAACAATTGAAAAGTTATGTCAGTCACTGTCCACTAGGGCCAACAGAGGTTGCTAAAATAGCCTACTAATTAACACTATGTGTGATCATATCTTCAAAAAAATTATACAGTTCTTCCCTCTTCAAAGAGTTTCATTCAGTCAATTGGAATAATCAACAATTCCCCATGCCTCCCTCACTTTCTTGCAGTAATCACTGAGCTGACATAACTAGGGTTGGAAAAAGATCCGCAATGGATCCCATTAGATCAGTGATTACTATGAGGAAGGAAGGATAGATGAATGTTAAAGATATTGGAACAGGACCTAGAAATAGTCTGCTGCTTGTCTCAACTCATCCTGTTTGATTGTGTGCAGTGGTTTTTCCAAGACACTGTGTTTGGTTTTGTGAGCGTATTAAAGCACTCTGTCAGCACACAGTGTAAACATAAAACATACATATTCTGAACTACAAAAACTACTAGATGTGGACTTCAATAAAGTGAACCTGGTAAAAGCTTAGTGCTGGTGGAATGAATCTCAGATGTACCACTGTTTTGAAAATCTAACAGCAACGAGTAGTGAACAGCCAGAGAGAACTTATAAAGTCACTATAATGCAGTAATATTCTCAGCTTCCAAACTGAATAAACATTTGCATTGTGGTGCACAGTTTTCCCAAGCCGAAAGCAAAAAAAGTCAGCATCCATTTTGTAGCACCAAAGTGTGGACTATGTCGTTTAAAAGAGGTACAGTACCTCGTAGAGACTTGTGAATACAAAAACATCTGCAAAACTAGTTGTTCTTATTAGAATCAGCAAAAACTGACTATAACTTCCAGCTTTGATGATATTGCTGTCCATATTGGCACCACATGTACTACAAAACAATTTTTCAGATAAACTTGTGATATCCCTCTCTTGTCATGTGTTTTTTGACCTTAGTGGAAACGAAGAGGCTTAAGAGTCATTGGCAGCAGGGTGGACCCACGTGGAGTTACATGGGTTGTATTAATCTTTTGTGTGATTGATTTTGTCAAAAATCCCTCAACTCAAGCCAAAATGCTTTTCAGTCATTGTAATCTACCACAAACAGGTGCTTTTAAAACAAAAGTTGACTGTAAAGTATCTTGTACAATTGATTTGGACCCTATGGCTGTATTTAGACAGGCAGCCCAATTCTGATATTTTGCCTAATTATTGGCAAAAGAGCTAATCTGATTGGTAAAAACACCAATTACTGGTAAAACAAAATAAAGACCAGAATTGGGCTGTCTGTGTAAAAGCAGCCTATTTTGTAAAGCATTGATTGTGAGATCATAATTTGATCCATACATTCACTTGGGCCTAATGAATGTCTAAGCTCTCAAAACGTTCTGCAGACCTCAAGATTTTTTGTAGAAAAAGTAACGAAGATCATCACCTTTGAAAACAGCATCAGTAACGACTGGCAGAAGAGCTATAAGATGAACTCAATCATGGTCAAGCCCACGTGACTGGAATGTGTATCTGAACTACTTATGTACAATAGTGAAATGTCTCATAACATTGGAATGTCAGAAAGCAAAGGGATGAACAATAAATAATTAGACTGGAGTAAAAACTGCAAATCGAACCACAAAATATCCTGAAATTCAGTCAAACCAACCCAATTCAAATACACCTCTCGCCAACGAAAAACTTTTAACAACCATTTACAAATTGCACATGTCAAACTGACTATCTGGCTAGTGGAAATATCACTGCTGCTAACCACACTGACTAGTGGCTACCCCATGGCAAAGCCCAGCAAAATAAAAATAAAAAGTGTCCTTTCTGGAATCATCCACTATGCAGCCCCTCTCCCAATACTATCATTCAGGGTCACATTCAGTAGACACGAAACGGGAGATAACAACCTGAGCTCGTCCAATCCCATTTTGTTCCTATTGAACACCATCCACCTACTGCAGCCTGGCCTAGCCTCAGTCTAGTCGGTGACTTCGCTGTAGTAGTATTTCTGGGCCGTGTCGCTGAGCATCCAGCCCCCGGCTCTGAACTCCAGGATCTCCAGTAGCAGAAGACGGGCCATGGAGCTCAGGCCCTCCTGCAGTAGGAAGCCGTCCCGCAGCAGGTAGAAGAGCTCGTCCATCTTCTGTCCGTCCATCTTCTCCAGCTGGTCCCCGATGCGGTGCAGCTGGAGCACCAGGCAGTCTACCTGGGGGAAGGAAAGGAGAAGCACCAATATTAAACAAACATATCATTATCAGAGAAGGGGAAATCACATTCTAAGATCTATTCAGGCTATAGCATATACATTTGATTTCATATTTCAAGCAGTAGCCACTAGCCAGTATATAAAGCCGAACATTTTAGCAAAAACATTTTAATTTGGTTGTCCCTTTAATCTGAAATTTATGCTTGGTAAATAACCAACATATTGCGATTTAAGAAGTGAGAGAGAATTGAAATACTAAATTGGGTGCTGTGCCATCTTTGACCCACCTCTTCCTCGTTGTTCAGTGAGTCGGGCTGAGCCAGCCTTAACAGGCAGTCAAACACAGGATGCACCAGAGCCACCATAGGCATGTTGTTCACCTGGGGAGGGGAAAACACAAGGAGCTATTAACATTTCATTGATAAGAAAGGCTTCTATGCGTATACAATCCATGAAGAAACAGCTCAAATAAAACTGGAGAGTACTATGCCTGATTCACACTATAGGGATAAACCGTACTGCGCTGGTTTTGGATATTGTCCTTCCACAATGTTCTTTCCAGCACAGTTCCAGCAATTATGGTGGATGCGTAACCAGGCCAGCCCAGTACAGCTTGGCTCAGTTCAGTCTTGTGAATAGGTTGTTAGATACCTCCAGTTAGAATATGAATAGGGATACTGGAATGTTTTAGCTCGTACCTTGAGGTAGTCGAAGACGTTGCAGATGAAGGTGACGAAGCAGACCCACTCCTGCAGCGAGCGAAGCCGCGTGTCCTCCCGGGCCACGAACTCCAGCTGCAGCCGGTTGAGCAGATTCCGCCGGAACACGTTTCCGTTGTTGTGCTTGGCCTCAGCCTGCAAGGTGTGGTAGAGAACAAGATCACACACAGCCATAAGCATCTGTATGGTTCCAGTCTATGGATATATACAACTAGGAAGTTAAAGCACTGATCCTGGGAAGCAAAATAGTAGGATTGGGTTGAGTAGGATCGAGTTGCCATTTGACAATGATAAACCCCTTGATCCCCGCCACCCCTAAGCTGCCCACCCACCAAATGGTTAGGATTTGAAGACGGTAAGCTGATCTTGGATCTGATCTTCTAGAGAGGAGCTCATTTGACTTTGTTTACAGTCAAACTCTAGCTTTAGTTCACACCATTTTCTAGGCCTAGGTGTGAAGCCCTAGTCAAACAAGATAATCAAAGATAATTCACCTTACTGTTGTTACCACCATTACTATCAGCCAGATAGGCAAGTAGTTAAGGTGATTACTACTATACCTGAACGATAGTGTAGCAAATGCGTCCTGCCTCTTTGCTGAAGACCTGGTCCTTCAAAGACTGGTCCACGATGACATTGGACACCTTCTCCAGGTCCACCGTGCTGGGCTCTGAGGGCAAATCACACTTACACTTGCTACTGGGTCATGTTCAATAGGCACAAATTTGAACAAAAATGCTCTGAAAAGGCAAGGTTCCATCTGAGCTTGCCCAATAACAAATACTTGTTTTCTTTTTCTGTTGCAAAATGTTTGAAATCTATTGCTACGGTTTGCACTAATGAACATGACACTGTACTATGTACTTAATTGTAAAAACAAAACGTTATCAATCTGACCGTGATGATTTTTCACAGACTATTATATACATCTTCACAGAATCACTACATTAGGGACTGACCTTTCAGGGCCGTTTTCAGCAGCTTCTGGGTCTCCAAGTCGAAAGACTGAATCTTGTAGTCCTCTTTAGAGTTTTCCATTTTTTAAGTGATACTGAAATAGACAGTGGATACAGACAGACTATGCCTTCAAACACCATTTCATGCTAAATTCATTAGACAGAACTATTTGTCTCAGCACAAAGCTGTCTAAAGCTGTTGTCATCAATCTGGCTGCCCCCCAGGCCTCTTTCATAGGGGGATATGGGGGATTAAGCCAACATACACAGTTCCTCTAATATTGCCCAAATAAAAGGTATTGGTTTGCATACAAGCAATGAAGAAAGTTAGATTTATCATATCTTCAAATCCCAATAGTTAATTGCCATTTGTGGTGGTATTTTGTATGTTAGAGGATGGATTTCCCACCCATCCATTGTAAAAAGTCAATGAAATTGCATGACTTCTACTGGGTCAGGAGTTGCATTTTCAAACAAACGAAACCTTTGCAGCAGCCTAACCTCGTTCCCAGGATATGGAAGGTCAGCAAGTCTGGTGAACGAGACTTGCAGCAGCCTGTCCCGTTGCATCAAACTGCACTACATGCCAACCCAGCAATAAATACCGGTAGAGGTATTACTATTTCATCATTCGAGATTGGCTCGAGCTAGCAAAAAAATTGGCTGCTACTAAACATGCACGCAATTAATGCAGCTAGCTACCTAACTAGCTGCTAAAATTAGAAACGAAACAAATAGCTAGCTAGTTAACGACTTGTTACACAGATAACATTAAACGTTAGCTACCAAGCGAATATGTTTGAAAATAAGTTGTTGTTGTTGAGTGGCTAGCTAGTTAAGCTAACTGACTTGCTAAGTCTGATTTACAAGAGCTCAAATCACGTTCGTTCAGGTTTCTAAATATAAACTTAAGTCAAGACTTACTTTCCTAAAGTTAAGTTTGAAGCAGTGATTACATTGTACATACACCCTCCACTGTGCTGTGCTGTTTGCCCCCCACTTCCTGAGTGCCTTCTGCGCACGCGCTGTGTTCCAACGGTATTGGACAAAATGTGCGTGCACTGAAGTTAAATAAACTGTTTACCCATAGAATAAACCCACATTATTAAGTCTGTTCTATTCTGACTATACCATTCCAATGACAGGTTAATTTGCATGCATTTTCTTTATTCAAAAATAGTTAAAAAATAACAAAACATGAGTAAGTACGATACAATGCGTTTTAAATAAAAACCCAAATAGACTGACACACCTGCCACCACTTTGTACAGTGCATCCGTAGCCGACACAATGTTACACATAGTACAAGAAATTGTCCCACCAAGTGCAATCTTTCCAGCATTAAACATACACAGAATAAATATTCAATTTTAAATAGTGTTAGATATGCTGTGTATAGACGTTTACCTTTTAATCATTTAGCAGATGCTCATATTCAGTTGGTCATATATTTATAACTAACATACACCGTCACGCTTCCTTAGTCTTAATTTAGCACTGAGCATGTGCCAGTTTGAGAATTTCACAAAAGAATCCAATGCTGACCCATAAAAGCTGTCACAACAGGTTACTTGAAATTAAAGTACAGTATATCAAAGAAAAGCAAACTGAAAACAGAATAGATAGTAAATGTACTTTTGTTATTAAATAAGCATTAACAACCATATATAAATGGTTATAAATATTGAAACACATTCCAGAAAGCAACAAACCCTTGCACCTCATTTAGAATGTATGATACTTTTGAGTCTATGCTTACACATTAGTTGACACCACAACTTTTAGCTGAAATGTATTGAATCGTCCCTATTAAAGAGCATTCCATGATAGGATCATCTTTGACCTGGTTCTGACTATTTATTTTAGCCTAGATCAAGCATCTCTTTCCCTTCGCTCCATGGTATCTATCAGTTTCAAGAGCAACCATCTGGGCTTTTCAATTTAACACACAAAACATTGAAAAGGAGAATTTAAGTGATTTTCCCCCATTCTGCAGCTGTCAAAACACAGAAGAACACTTGCAGAGGTATACTCTCAGTACATGATCTAAGACAATGGTTATATCCTCCGTATGCTGCCTGTCAAATATAAGGCAATTCTTCTGGTAGTTGAAACAGAATACATTGTTACGATAGTTGTTACAAATATGGTCATTTTTGGTAAATGACAAAAGTCTTTAAAAGCAACAGGCATCCTGTCCTCAGTATAGACTGCACCACAAACCCTGAGTATAGTATAAAAACAACAGCAAAGAGTTCCAGTATAGACATGCTTACATCACGGTGTTTGGACACTGACACCATACACATGGTAAGGTCCAGAGCAGCACCACACCTTGACTTTCCCAACTTATAGGATACACTATAGGTAAACAACAGTAAGGAGAGCTTTTTTTTCTTCCCAGCAATGTTGACTCCTATCACCAGTGGGATGGGGATATGGCATGTACGATGTAGATGTGCGTGATTCTGCCATCCCCTCCCATTCCCTCCTTTCTTTTCCAGTGCTTTGAGTTCCTCTGCTTCTTCAGTTGCCTCTAAGCCAGGGTTTCCTAAACTCGGTCCTGGCCGAGTGGACGTTTCAGTTTTTGCCCCAGCACTACACAGCTGATTCAAATAATCAACTAATCATCAAGCTTTGATCATTTGAATCAGCTGTGTAGTGCTAGGGCAAAAACCACAACATGTACCCTTTGGGGTCCCGAGGACCGAGTTAGGGAAATGCTGCCCTAGACACTGCTCTATGGTCCATTTTTACATTTTCCCCATATTGGTTGAGGTTAAAATTTGGGGCGGTTGAGCTGATCCTAGATCTGTGCCTAAAAGCAACTTCTACCCAGTGCTCCTCTGCTCACTGGCTGCCCTTCTGGTTCTGTATGACATTAAGGAAGAACTCATACCAGAAGAAGGTGAAGCCCGTGGAAACAGCTGCTTTCACTAGGCTGGGAGATAGGCCTTTGAGAAAGCCCCGGAGACCCTCCTCTCTGGCGATCTGGGACACACAGTCTACAAAGCCACCATACCTCCGCACCTGCACACAGTAAGTAGAGACAACACACTTCAATGTCATGTAGATGGATGCCCCGTATGACAGCCATCTTCGCTCTAATATAAGACCTGCTGTCAGGCACATGACTGAATGAGACAATGTAATGAGATATCTACAGTACCTGTCCAAAGTGGGCTCTGGCTTCTTCAAACCCTCCCACCTGCAGTCTCTTTTTGATGAGGTCAAAGGGGTAGGTCATTGTCTTGCTGATGACTCCAGCACAGCTTCCACATACCAAGCTTCTGAGGTTGCCTACAATAGAAAGGAAAAAAGCAGTAATGTTCAGGTAGTTTCTAGGCCCCTATCCTTCAAAGTTAGGTTTATTTGTTCAGTCAGTGGTACTGGGCACTATCCAGGCCCTAGTTACAAAGTTAGTTTCCTGTTTGCTAGCCAAGCCGAGGTTATATTCTAGTTTCTAGGCCCTATTCCCTTAACAGTCATTGCTATGTGTACAGTGTTGTGTATTTAAAACAGTGTCATGCTATCAAAGGCATGACCATCCCTACACTGGCCACTGACCTCCAACGTCGCTGTCCTTGGGCGGTGGTCCCATGAGGTTCTTGAGGACCTTGTAGAAGAAGAACTGCAGGCCTGCGTAGGGGAACACTGCCACCAGTGTTGGACCCAGGCCACGGTAGAACCCCAGGGCCCCCTCAGTGCGGTACATGGTGGACACAGCATGTCTCAGACTGTGATACACCTATGTTACAGATGATGCCTGTGGTTAGCTAATAGCTATCAGTAGCACAAGCCACAGATTCAATGATAACACTTTAACAAAGCCAAAGTGTGTATTGCAGTCACTCCTTGTCCATAGACTGCCTTCAAGGTAAGGAAACAAATATCTAAATAAAGATATGACATTTTTCTTAACTATCCTTTTAAGGGGTTATAAGTAGTTTATTGACAGTTAATTATTATATATCATTTTCTATAAATGTATATTTAGTTTATAAATAATAAATTACTGGTTGAAATTGTGTGGTCGTTTTGGTGCTTGGCAAATTATGGGTTGCACAGTTAATGGATTATTACTGCTTTTGATAATGGTACAATAAAGCTAATGCTTTTCGATAGATTCATATTGTATGTTTTTCTTTGTCTCTCACCTTGGGCTCTCCCTGAGCTGCGAAGCGTGTTCGCAGTGTGTCTAGCGGCTGGCAGGCTACAGTGGCAGAGCAGGCAGCCAGACCACCACACACAAAGTGTACCCCCGCTGTCTGACTGTCATATACGGTGCTCTTGTGGGTCATCTCAGTCAGGAACTCAAAGCTGGCAAACTATGGAGGGACAAAAACACAGCCTTAAAACACAACCTTAAAGCACAGATGAAAACACAGCCTCAAAAACCAAGTTCAGACAACAGCGCCAAGTTATTCAGCACAGCCATGAATGGAGACCACAGGGATAAAAACAATAGAAATAAAAAAGTGAGGCACATGACTATATATTATAATCTATCAACCCACTACCATGTGAGAGATGCTATTGAGGCGTTACAGGGCAAAGGCTAGCGAGGGACAAAGAGTTGAGTCAGAAAACAACTCTCAGAGATCCACTCATTCAACTACAACACTGTGTGACATACAACAGGGCATTCTGACAGGAAAAATGCCCCAGTGTATGTTCCCTACCTGTACTGCCCCGAAGCAGACAGAGAGGAGCTGGGCGGGGACATGTCCTTTCCAGAAGGCAGGCAGCCCCTCCTCTGCCAGGATACAACGTGATGCCTGGAACAGGCCCCAGTACTTCCCTTCGGGGTGCCTTGACGATACGCTCTCTATCTGCAACTGTGTATGCAAGGAGGGGTGAGTAGTGTCAGACAGGGGAAAGAGGACATTCTGCTTTAGACATTCTTGTGTAGAACGAAATACACATATGCACGTGCACACACACAGTTGTAAGTAATTCCCCAGCAAATGCTGAGCACATCATCAATGTGTGTTGCCACGGCCACCAGTGTGTTGTGAGAAACTGGGCATGCCCAGTGGTGTCTGAGGGTCTGGGTGTGGTGCTGTGACTCACATCAAAAGAATGCAGTACAACCAAACAATATTTAGTAGCAATGAAACAAACTTCTTCAGGACTAAAAAGCTTGATTTCAGTGAGTCTCACAACACTGAGCTTTTTGGTTTGAGTCATAAAAGCCTGGGTAGAGGTTATCATGCACAAATAACAGAGTTGTATGTTTACCAGAACCACTCGGGTTAGGCCACAAAAACACTGCATTCGGAAAGTATTCAGACCCCTTGACTTTTTCCATATTTTGTTACATTATAGCCTTATTCAAAAATGGATTAAATATTTTTTTTTTCTCAGCAATCTACACACAATACCCAATAATGACAAAGCGAAAACAGGTTTATAGACATTTTTGCACATTTATTAAACACAGAAATACCATATTTACATAAGTATTCAGACCCTTTGCTATGAGACTTGAAATTGAGCTCAGGTACCTCCTGTTTCCATTGATCATCATTGAGATGTTTCTACAACTTGGAGTCCACCTGTGGTAAATTCAATTGATTGGACATGATTTGGAAAGGCGCACACCTGCCTATGTAAGGTCCCACAGGTGACGGTGCATGTCTGAGCAAAAACCAAGCCATGAGGTTGAAGGAATTGTCCATAGAGCTCCAAGACAGGACTGTGTCGAGGCACAGATCTGGGGAAGGGTACCAAAACATTTCTGCAGCATTGAAGGTCCCCAAGAACACAGTGGCCTCCATCATTCTTAAATGGAAGAAGTTTGAAACCACCAAGACTCTTCCTAGAGCTAGCCACCAGGTCAAACTGAGCAATAGGGGGAGAAGGGCCTTGGTCAGGGAGGTGACCAAGAACACGATGGTCACTCTGACAAAGCTCTCGAGTTCCTCTGTGGAGATGAGAGAACGTTCAAGAAGGACAACCATCTCTGCAGCACTCCACCAATCAGGCTTTAACGGTAGATTGGCCAGAAAAAAAGCCACTCCTCAGTAAAAGGCATATGAAAGCTCGCTTGGAATTTTCCAAAAGGCACCTAAAGACTCTCAGACCATGAGAAACAAAATTCTCTGGTCTGATGAAACCAAGATTGAACTCTTTGGCCTGAATGCCAAGCATCACGTCTGGAGGAAACTTGGCACCATCCCTACGGTGAAGCATGGTGGTGGCAGCATCATGCCGTGGAGATGTTTTTCAGCGGCAGGGACTGGGAGACTAGTCAGGATCAAGGCAAAGATGAACGTAGCAAAGTACAGACAGATCCTTGATGAAAACCTGGTCCAGACCGCTCAGGACCTCAGACTGGGGCAAAGGTTCACCTTCCAAAAGGACAACGACCCCAAGCACACCGCCAAGACCACACAGGAGTGGCTTCGGGACAAGTCTCTGAATGTCCTTGAGTGGCCCAGCCAGAGCCCGGACTTGAACCCGATCGAACATCTCTGGAGAGACCTGAAAATAGCTGTGCAGCAACACTCCCCATCCAACCTGACAGCTCTTGAGAGGATCTGCAGAGAAGGGAGAAACTCCCCCAAATACAGATGTGCCAAGCTTGTAGCATCATTTCCAAGAAGACACAAGGCTGTAATCGCTGCCAAAGGTGCTTCAACAAAGTACTGAGTAAAGGGTCTGAATACTTATGTAAATGTGATATTGCAGTTTTTTATTTTATAAATTAGCTAACGTCTAAAAACCTGTTTTTGCTTTGTCTTTATGGGGTATTGTGTGTAGATTAAGGGAAAAACTATATAATACATTTTAGAATAAGTCTGTAACGTTAGAAAATGTGGAGTAAGTCAAGGGGTCTGAATACTTTCTGAAGGCACTGTAGTTCCAACTTACATTATGTTGCATTTAATTGTGTAGTAAATTAGGGTCCAAAGTGGCCATGCAACTAAAACATGCACCACAATAATATCCATCTGATGATGCTTACTGTACCTGGAATCTTATCTTGATGACATCCAGGGGGCTGATCAGAGCTCGGGTCACCATGCCTGCAGCCGACCCAGACAGGGCTGCATCTTCTGGGGCTGGAGCAGCGCCCTTAGACCCTGGGTCATAGCCCACCATGATGACTCCACAGCAGCCTCACCAGAGGACCTCAGGTCTGGGGGAGAGAAAACATGTTATACAGCACAGGAGGTTGGTGGCACCTTAATTGGGGAGGACGGGCCTGTGGTAATGGCTGGAGCGAAGTAAGTGGAATGGTATTCAATACATCAAACACATGGTTTGATGCCGTTCCATTTGCGGCATTCCATTTGCTCCGTTCCAGACATTATTATGAGCCGTCCTCCCCTCAGCAGCCTCCACTGTATACAGGGTGACAAGTAGTTTCTCTGAGAGACAGTCACTGTAAATATGGATAGTCCATTGTGATTCACGAGGGATGATTCAGTATGTTGCTATTTTTATTGGAAGCCAATTCTGTATCACTTAGTGCATCACTGCCACTAGAGAAAGTTAGTAGGTGTATAAAGGAGTCATCAGGCAAATTCCACTGATCAATCATGTGTGATGCATTTTTTTCATTGGTACATGTAGCCTTTTCTCTGTCTAACCAGAAGTTGACTCTACTGATATTGACATGACACCTGCATCTAGCTGACAGCTACTGTAACTTACTGTTGTTGAGTAGCCTAACTAGCTAACTAACTACCAAGTTATTGATCAGCCCTTCCTCCTAATCAGACACATGTGGAGAGCGCACACGTTGATATCCATTGATGATCCCGTCCTTCTCTTCAGGTACATTAGTCGCAGTAATAATTCATAGTAAATACAGTAGGTATTAACGTTCTACCAAAAAAAAACATAGAGGACAAGACCTTGGCATAACTATGAGGCTAGCTAACGTAGCCACTCAATCTGGTTTACTTCAATCTAGCTCGCAATTTATAGTTAAAATGCGTAGAACTGTTGACTCACTTGTATGTGCTGCTCTTCCATGGAAATGTGTGAAAGAAAAGTTGGTGAAGGACAGGTTAGGCTACATGTACTTCTTCTTTTCATACAATTTAGCTTACTCAAACCAATCTGGAGAATGGTGCAAATCGAACCAATCCGCTTGGAGGGATGGATCACGTGACCCGGAAATCTCAGTTGCACTACATGTGTTCTCCTTATTACACAAGATGTCGCTGTTGTTAAGTAACCAGTTTCAACATTTTGTATTTATTTCACCTTTATTTAACCAGGTAGGCCAGTTGAGAACAAGTTCTCATTTACAACTGCGACATGGCCAAGATAAAGCAAAGCAGTGCGACACAAACAACAACACAGAGTTACACATGGAATAAACAAACCTACAGTCAATAACACAACAAAAAAGTCAATATACAGTGTGTGCAAATGAGGTAAGATAAGGGAGGAAAGGAAATAAATAGGCCATAGTGGCGAAATAATTACAATTTAGCAATTAAACACTGGAGTGTGCAAGTAGAGATACTGGGGTGCAAAGGAACAAATAAATAAATAACAGTATGGGGATGAGATAGTTGGATGGGCTATTTACAGATGGGCTATGTACAAGTGCAGTGATCTGTGAGGTGCTCTGACAGCTGGTGCTTAAAGTTAGAGAGGGAGATATGAGTCTCCAGCTTCAGTGATTTTTGCAATTCGTTCCAGTCATTGGCAGCAGAGAACTGAAAGGAAAGGCGGCCAAAGGAGAAATTGGCTTTGGGGGTGACCAGTGAAATATACCTGCTGGAGCGCGTGCTATGGGTGGGTGCTGCTATAGTGACCAGTGAGCTGCGATAAGTCAGGGCTTTACCTAGCAAAGACTTATAGATGACCTGGAGCCAGTGGGTTTGGTGATGAATATGAAGCGAGGGCCAGCCAACGAGAGCATACAGGTCGCAGTGGTGGGTAGTATATGGGGCTTTGGTGACAAAATGGATGACACTGTGATAAACTGCATCCAATTTGCTGAGTAGAGTGTTGGAGGCTATTTTGTAAATGACATCGCCGAAGTCGAGGATCGGTAGGATAGTCAGTTTTACGAGGGTATGTTTGGCAGCATGAGTGAAGGATGCTTTGTTGCAAAATAGGAAGCCGATTCTAGATTTAATTTTGGATTGGAGATGTTTAATGTGAGTCTGGAAGGAGAGTTTACAATCTAACCAGACACCTAGGTACTTGTAGTTGTCCACATATTCTAAGTCAGAACCGTCCAGAGTAGTGATGCTGGACCGGCGGGCAGGTGCGGGCAGCGATCGGTTGAAGAGCATGCATTTAGATTTACTTGCATTTAAGAGCAGTTGGAGGCCATGGAAGGAGAGTTGTATGGCATTGAAGCTCGTCTGGAGGTTAGTTAGCACAGTGTCCAAAGAAGGGCCAGAAGTATACAGAATGGTGTTGTCTGCGTAGAGGTGGATCAGAGAATCACCAGCAGCAAAAGTGACATCATTGATGTATACAGAGAAAAGAGTCGGCCCGAGAATTAAACCTTGTGGCACCCCATAGAGACTGCCAGAGGTCCGGACAACAGGCCCTCCGATTTGACATACTGAACTCTTTCTGAGAAGTAGTTGGTGAACCAGGCGAGGGAGTCATTTGAGAAACCAAGGCTGTTGAGTCTGCCAATAAGAATGTCCAGATTATGCAGCTCTTTCAGAACATCGGCTATCTGGATTTGGGTGAAGGAGAAATGGGGGAGGCTTGGGCAAGTTGCTGAGGGGGGTGCAGGGCTGTTGACCGAGGTAGGGGTAGCCAGGTGGAATGCATGGCCAGCTGTAGAAAAATGCTTATTGAAATTCTCAATTATCGTGGATTTATCGGTGGTGACAGTGTTTCCGAACCTCAGTGCAGTGGGCAGCTAGAGGGGAGGTGCTCTTATTCTGCATGGACTATACAGTGTCCCAGAACCTTTTGGAGTTTGTGCTACAGGATGAAAATTTCTGTTTGAAATAGCTAGCCTTTGATTTCCTAACTACCTGTGTATATTGGTTCCTAACAGCTCTGAAAAGTTGCATATCGCGGGGGCTATTCGATGCTAATGCTATACGCCACAGGATGTTTTTGTGCTGGTCAAGGGCAGTCAGGTCTGGAGTGAACCAAGGGCTATATCTGTTCCTGGTTCTACATTTTTGAATGGGACATGCTTATTTAAGATGGTGAGGAACGCACTTTTAAAGAATAACCTGGCATCCTCTACTGACGGAATGAGGTCAATATCCTTCCAGGATACCCGGGCCAGGTTGATTAGAAAGGCCTGCTCGCTGAAGTGTTTTCGGGAGCGTTTGACAGTGATGAGGGTGGCCGTTTGACCGCAGACCCATTACGGACACAGGCAATCGCTGAGATCCTGGTTGAAGACAGCAGAGGTGTATTTGGAGGGCAGGTTGGTTAGGATTATATCTATGAGGGTGCCCGTCTTGGGGTTGTACTTTGTAGGTTCATTGATAGTTTATGTGAGATTGAGGGCATCTAGTTTAGATTGTAGGACGGCCGGGGTGTTAAGCGTGTCACAGTTTAGGTCACCTAACAGTACGAGCTCTGACGATAGATGGGGGGGCAATCAATTCACATATGGTGTCCAGGGCACAGCTGGGGGCAGAAGGTGGTCTATAGCAAGCGGCAACTGTGAGAGACTTGTTTCTGGAAAGGTGGATTTTTAAAAGTAGAAGCTCAAATTGTTTGGGCACAGACCTGGATAGTATGACAGAACTCTGCAGGCTATCTCTGCAGTAGATTGCAACTCCGCCCCCTTTGGCAGTTTTATCTTGTCGGGAAAATGTTATAGTTAGGGATGGAAATTTCAGGGTTTTTGGTGGCCTTCCTAAGCCAGGATTCAGACACGACTAGGACATCCGGGTTGGCAGGTTGTGCTAAAGCAGTGAATAAAACAAACTTAGGGAGGAGGCATCTAATGTTAACATGCATGAAACCAAGGCTTTTACGGTTACAGAAGTCAACAAATAAGAGCGCCTGGGGAATGGGAGTGGTGCTGGGGGCTGCAGGGCCTGGATTAACCTCTACATCACCAGAGGAACAGAGGAGGAGTAGGATAAGGGTACGGCTAAAGGCTATAAGAACTGGTCGTCTAGTGCGTTCAGAACAGAGAGTAAAAGGAGCAGGTTTCTGGGCACGGAAGAATAGATTCAAGGCATAATGTACAGACAAGGGTATGGTAGGATGTGAATACAGTGGAGGTAAACTTAGGCATTGAGTGACGATGAGAGAGGTATTGTCTCTAGAGACACCATTTAAACCAGGTGAGGTCACTGCATGTGTGGTAGGTGGAACAAAAGTATCACAATGTCTGAATTGTTTCAGGTAAAGCATATTGTACAAAAGTCATCAAATAAATAAAAACAAGACAGCCCAAGGTTGATGCTCTACAAAAATATTGTTAAAGGTCCAATAACATTGATTGACTGCACAATTTTACGTTTCCTTGACTGTAAAAAAACCCCCAAAAAAACAGTCTGTGACTAAGACTCATTATATTGTAGCAATCACGTTTATGTTAAGTACAGCAGGTCAATAAAATCAGAGCTGAAAGTCTGTTTGAATCCCAAGGTCATATAGATGATGTGACATTTATTATAATCATTACAGAGTCAACGCTGGTGAGAAAAAACAATTAGTCTACTTTGTTGGCTCTGTTTCAATATCGTGTGGAAGGAGGTGGTTGAGACCTGAAGACTTACGTTATTTCCCAGAGTGCCTTTAGACCAGTGGGCTAAGGTGGTATTGAGCCATGCAGATGAACCTGGTTGAATACCTGGTCGCTCACACATATGTGCAAGTCCAGGACCATATAGACATGGAAAACACCTCTTGGCAAGAGAACCATAGTCTATAACTACATATAGACTCTGTATGAACCTAATGCCATGTTGATGATAATGTATCGTCCTGTTAAATGCTGAAGGTCAGTGTATTGTGTCTGTGCCGGTGTTTGGTCTGTTCTCCTTGCCCCCTGCAGTGTCCAAACGAGATAAGCAGGAACTCGTGTAATCCATTGTGTCCCAAAGTTCATGTCCAGCCTGGCCCCAACTGTGCTCTCACACGCACACACACACACACACACACACACACACACACACACACACACACACACACACACACACACACACACACACACACGCACACACACACACACACACAAGATCTCAAACAAGATCTCGTAGTTTGACCAATTTGACTTCAGATTCCGCCATTTGTCCACATTTCTCCAAACGTCAAACATTTTGAAGTTGCTCCAAACGTCACATTTCGAGGTGTTTTGGACACCACAGGTTGCACCCCTGCTGTCACAAGTTTAGGCATTAATTTTGAATGGTTAAGTTAAGGGTTAAGGTTTGGAATAGGGTTAAAACCCCCCAAAAAATCAAAGGAGTGTCTATACTTGGCTTTGAACACACGACCCTCAGAGCTGAAGTTCGCGGCTTAGGGTTAAAACAAAAACAACTCCACAGTTAAGTTTAGGCCTTCATTCTGAATGGTTAAGGTTTGGGAAAGGGTTAAAACAAAAACATTTAAAACAAGTGTCTATCACTGGGATTGAGCATACGACCTTCAGAGCTGGAGCTCGCAATTTACGCCCATCTGCCACCCCGGTCCACAATGTCCACAACGCTCACTGTTGCCCTTAACGGCCAGTTTTGGGTACCTGGACGGATGTCGGATTTCAAAGTGGATCATGAGCGATCTGGCTGCAAACACACATACACACATACATACATACACACATACATACATACACACACACACACACACACACACACACACACACACACACACACACACACACACACACACACACACACACACACACACACACACACACACACACACACGCAAGCACAACCAAACACATATACACACGTCCTGCCAGGACCCAGCTGTGCTCACACACACACTACCAGGCATGATGGATGGGGAGGCAGATGAACAAAACCCCCACTGGATGTAGAGGGATAAAAACAGAGGGATGAATTAAGCAGCAGCAAGACTGTTGAAAAATAGTGGTGAAGTTATATTTTACTAGAAACAATGGCTATATATTATTAATGTAAAAGTTAATAAATGTATGTACCAATTCCAGATTGCTTCTGTAATGGAGAATACATTGGTTGTGGTTTAGCCTTGAACTTCATCTGTCCAAGGAAATCTACCATAGTAGGTCATTTAGTTGGATAAATCAGTATCCCTGATGGACACTTCTAACCTGTATCAGTCTGAAAGGAAAATATCCCATGGTGATATTGGATTTCTTTTGATGTGGTGGACAGTATTCACAGAGGGGTTCAAATATTTTTCTTCATTGGTTTTACCTTCAGTTTAATCCATGCATTTACATAACTCTACTTCATTGAGCTGCTAGAAAGACCTGGATGCGTTTTTAGAAGTGATGGTTTGAGACGCTGACCAAAACACGTGTGAGTGAAGATCCTATCCTATAGACAAGTGTGACAGTGTTTTCATACTGAGCCGAGAACAACATAGGTGCTGCTGTACGACTGTTTTAATCTGGATTAGTGTTTCTCTCTCTAGCCAGGACTCTAATAATCCGATTATTCAGAGTTTGCTTGGCGATTCTTCAAGGGGGAGAAGATGAGGGAGACGCGAAGCAAGGGCTCCTCGGTTATATGGCGGTGTCTCGGCGCATACTGTTACTGTTCATGCTGGTTCAGGCGATCTGCACTTCTGAAGTGAGGCTACGAGAGGCTATCCGTGCTACTAAATCTATTGGAAGATTTTTCTACGCCATGCAAGGCAAGTCGAACGCGTCTCTATGCAAAGCGTGAGCAAAGTTATTTTAACAGGGTTTCTATTCTAGTCAGTCCACTGCAGTGCATCCCTGTGCAGTATTCGGACATATAGAATGCTGCGCTCTGCTCTGCAGTCAGACTGCGGCTTTGACAGAGTTTTGAGAGCGAAATCGAAAGACGACTGAATTTAATGAGAGTGACTTGGGTCTTTTTCCATACCTGTCAATCAACGGGGATAACGGTATCGGCTATAGCCTACATTATGGGTCCTTCATTGTCGTTTTGATGGTGTTCAGGTGAGTAGCCCTAAATTCGAGTGGGTAGGCTAGGTTTTGACATCGCCAAAGATATTGAAATAAATATATTTTTTATCAACAAAATATTTGCCTATGTTTATTAGTTATTTAGCCTACATGGCTAAACCCTGAAATATAGGCCTGTGTTTAGCAGTTATTTAGCCTACATGGCTGAGTCCTGAAATTGGACTTGAATTAGCACATATTGAAGTTTGATCATGTTTACATTTGCCATTTAGGCCTGTAGACGTTTGAATAACAAAAACTAAGTAGAAATTACATTTAGACCTATGGGTGTCATGGGAATAATAACCAAAACAAAAACACAGTATGTCTGATGCAACCGGTGGATAAACACTCATCGACCACTTGTGCGTGTAGCCTCATGCCCTAATGTCAGGACAGCTTTATTGTTCGGCGATGTCATCTATAAAATAGCCTCCAACACTCTACTCAACAAACTGGATGCAGTCTATCACAGTGCCATCCGTTTTGTCACCAAAGCCCCATACACTACCCACCACTGCGACCTATACGCTCTCGTTGGCTGGCCCTCGCTTCATACTCATTGCCAAACCCACTGGCTACAGGTTATCTACAAGTCTCTGCTAGGTAAAGCCCCGCCTTATCTCAGCTCACGGGTCACTATAGCAGTACCCACTCGTAGCACGTGCTCCAGCAGGTATATCTCACTGGTCACCCCCAAAGCCAATCCCTCCTTTGGTCGCCTTTCCTTCCAGTTCTCTGCTGCCACTGACTGGAACGAACTGCAAAAATCACTGAAGCTGGAGATTCCCATCTCCCTCACTAGCTTTAAGCAGCTCACAGATCACTGCACCTGTTCATAGCCCATCTGTATACAGCCCATCTATCTACCTCATCCCCATACTGTATTTATTTATTTATTTATTTTGCTCCTTTTGCACCCCAGTATCTCTACTTGCACATCCATCTTTTGCACATCTACCATTCCAGTGTTTAATTGCCATATTGTAATTACTTCGCCACCATGGCCTATTTATTGCCTTAATTCCCTTATTTTACCTAATTTGCACCCACTGTATATAGACTTTTTGTTTTCTTTTTTCTACTGTATGTTTTGTTCATTCCATGTGTAAATCTGTGTTGTATGTGTCGAACTGCTATGCTTTATCTTGGCCAGGTCGCAGTTGCAAATGAGAACTTGTTCTCAACTAGCCTACCTGGTTAAATAAAGGTGAAATAAAAATTGTAAAAATTAGGATCCCCATTAGCTGCTAAACATGCAGCAGCTACTCTTCCTGGGATCCACATAAAACATACAAATACAATGCCTTCAGAAAGTATTCATACCTATTTTGTTGTGTTACAGCCTGAATTCAAAATTATTTAAATGTCACGTCCTGACCAGTAAAGGGGTTATTTGTTATTGTAGTTTGGTCAGGACGTGGCAGGGGTGTGTTTGTTTAGTGTTTCGGGGTTTGTTGGGCTATGTTCTGTTTTAAGAGGGGTGTTTGTTTAGAGTGTTTCGGGGTTTGTTGGGTTATGTTCTTGTTAGTCTATTTCTATGTTAGTTCTAGTATGTCTATTTCTATGTGGTGTTTGTTGGGTTGACCTTCAATTGGAAGCAGCTGCTCCTAGTTGCTTCTAATTGAAGGTCCTATTTAAGAGGGGTGTTTTTCTATGGGATTTTGTGGGTAGTTGTTCCTTGTTTAGCTGTGTGCCTGACAGGACTGTTTTTTGTCGTTCTTTTTGTTCAGTGTTCATTTTATTTAATAAAGAGAAAATGAGCATACACATTCCCGCTGCATTTTGGTCCAATCCATACGATGCCCATGACATTAAATCAATTTTTTCTGTCTCACCCATCTACACACTCCACCATAATTACAAAGTAAAAACATATTTAACATTTGTTTGGGCACATTTTTTTATTAAGAAATACAGAAATACTGTATCTCATTTAAATAGTATTCACACCCCTGAGTCAGTACATGTTAGAATCACATTTGGCAGCAATTAAAGCTTTGCACACCAGGATTGTACAATATTTGTGCACATTATTCTTAAAAAAATTCTTCAAGCTCTGTTAAGTTGGTTGTTGTTCATTGCTAGACAGCCATCGATTTTCAAGACAATTTAAGGTAAAAAATGTAACTAGGCCACTCAGAAACATTCAATGTCGTCTTGGTAAGAAACTCCAGTGTATATTTGGCCTTGTGTTTTAGGTTATTGTCCTGCTGAAAGGTGAATTTGTCTTCCAGTGTCTGGTGTAAAGCAGACTGAACCAGGTTTTCCTCTAGGATTTTGCCTGTGCTTAGCTCTATTCTGTTTTTTTTATATACTAAAAAAATCCCTAGTCCTTGCCAATGACAAGTTTTCCCATAACATGATGCAGCCACCAACATGCATGAAAATATGAAGAGTGGTACTCAGTGATGTGTTGTGTTGGATTTTCCCCAAACATAACGCTTTGTATTCAGGACATAAAGTACATTTCTTTGCCATATTTTTTGGCAGTTTTACTTTGGAGCCTTATTGCAAACAGAATGCATGTTTTGAAATACTTTTATTCTGTACAGGCTTCTTTCTTTTCACTCTGTCATTTAGGTTAGTATTGTGGAGTAACTTCAAGGTTGTTGATCCATCCTCAGTTTTCTCCTATCACAGCCATTAAACTCTGTAACGGTTTTAAAGTCACCATTGGCCTCATGGTGAAATCCCTGAGCGGTTTTCTTCCTCTCCGGCAACTGAGTTCAGAAAGACGCCGTAACTTTGTAGTGAGTGGGTGTAGTAGTACACCATCCTAAGTGTAATTAATAACTTCCCCATGCTGAAATAAATATTAAATGTCAGCTTTTTTCGTCTTCTTCCCATCTGCCAATAGGTGCCCTTCTTTGCGAGGCATTGGAAAACCACCCAGGTCTTTGTGGTTGAATATGTGTTTGAAATTCAGTGCTCAACTGAGGGACCTTACAGATTATTTTATGTGTGTGGTACAGAGATGAGATAGTCATAAAAACATCACGTCAAACACTCTTATCCATGCAACTTATTATGTGACTTGTTAAGCACATTTTTACTCCTGAACTTATTTAGGTTTACCATAACAAAGGGCTTGAATACTTATTGACTCAAGACATTTTAGATTTTCATTTTTAATTAATTTGTAAACATTTATAAAACATAATTCCATTTTGACATTATGGGGTATTGTGTGTAGGCCAGCGACAAAAGAATCTCAATATAATCCATTTTGAATTCAGGCTGTAACACAACAACGTGGAAAAAGTCAAGGTGTGTAAATACCGTACTTGACAAAGTACAAAACAGTTAAAGACAAGGACATGAAATAACACAACAAAAATACTATTTACACACTATTAATACATACTGATATTCTTATATACAGTTCAATTAGATCTTTAGAAAGAGGAGAGGAAGCTGTGATACAATATATATGTATATGTTTATCAGTTTTTTAAAGCTAAACTTGCTTTTTGATGAGTAATCTCTGGTGGCAGAGCATTCCACGATGACATGGCTCTGAGTGTTGGTGAGAAGACAGGATAATACTTCAGAGATAATATACTGTACAACTGACATACTGTATCAGTCTCCCAATGGAAGCCACAGCAGAGCAGTTAAGGATGGAGTCCCGATATGTTTGTTATAATTCTCTCTGAAGGTAGGCTGGAATGGATTTGTGTTTACTGTAGAAAAGTAAATACAAGGTCCAGCAAACAACAGGAATAGATAGGGTCCTGGACACATAATAATAACAGACGTAATGACCAGCAGACCTTTTCAGCAAATCATCCTATTTTCATTCATCCCCTTTATGACAACATAATACCCTCTGCAGACAATTTGATTAGAAAACGTGTCCCTAGAATGACATCATCAATCTCTGTGCCAATGATGTTCCAAGATGAGATGAGCAATGTGTTTGGCCCGGTAGTAACAGGAGGAGGGGTGGAACTCAGTAAGATTTTGGAATAGGTTTAATCTGAAACATCTGAACACAGGGTTGAGGGGAGGAGAGGAGGGGAGCAAGCTGCCCAGTAGGTATGCCAGAGGTGGCCTAGCTTCTTTGGTCTCTGTAAACTCATCGAAGTCAGTCCTCTTACATTACTTCTCCTGAAATCAACTATTCACCCTGGTCTCCTATCTCTTCCCATGGACAGTCACCCATAGAGGACAGTAGTCAACTATTCACCCTGGTCTCCTATCTCTTCCCATGGACAGTCACCCATAGAGGACAGTAGTCAACTATTCACCCTGGTCTCCTATCTCTTCCCATGGACAGTCCCCCATAGAGAACAGTAGTCAACTATTCACCCTGGTCTCCTATCTGTTCCCATGGACAGTCACCCATAGAGGACAGTAGTCAACTATTCACCCTGGTCTCCTATCTCTTCCCATGGACAGTCATCCATAGAGGACAGTAGTCAACTATTCACCTTGGTCTCCTATCTCTTCCCATGGACAGTCACCCATAGAGGACAGTAGTCAACTATTCACCCTGGTCTCCTATCTCTTCCCATGGACAGTCACCCATAGAGGACAGTAGTCAACTATTCACCCTGGTCTCCTATCTCTTCCCATGGACAGTCACCCATAGAGGACAATAGTCAACTATTCACCCTGGTCTCCTATCTCTTCCCATGGACAGTCACCCATAGAGGACAGTAGTCAACTATTCACCCTGGTCTCCTATCTCTTCCCATGGACAGTCACCCATAGAGGACAATAGTCAACTATTCACCCTGGTCTCCTATCTCTTCCCATGGACAGTCACCCATAGAGGACAGTAGTCAACTATTCACCCTGGTCTCCTGTCTTCGTTCAACACACCACATCGATACAGTATGCATAGCGTTCTAATCCATATGACCATTTCCTCACACGATACTGCAGAAACAGTGCTGTTACACATTGACTGTGGCTAACCAACTGGGAGGAGTAGATGAGAATTGCAGATAACCGTGACAGAGTTGCAGTAGGCCTATAGATCCAGCCTGTACACAAATGTAATACTACTCATACCTACTAAAAATAGTACATGTTTTCATTAATGTATTAATTATGTATCTTCTTATAATGATGAATAAAGCATTGAAGCATGCATTCTTTTTAGTCAGTACGGCTAACTCACTACCCACAGAATTCAACAACTGTCTCATCTGGGCCATGGAAAAGGACCTTCAAAAGATGTCAGCTTCATTGATCCTGTGAAACACTATGGACTCATATCAGTGCCTGTGGCTGCAGTTTCAATTTCTACTAAACCTGTCCACCAAGGAGTGTGTCTGAAATGCTGCCAAACGTTTGGTGACTCAAGGATTTCGAAGGAAGAGAGTTTTTACACTCCATGTCAGTGTGGACTGATCTAGATTGACTGTGAAGTCGAAATTGATTAAGATAATGCCATTGGTATCTGTTATAGATTAGACCCATGTCTAGGCTCTCACATCAGCCTGATTGTATACAGTGGTTCAGTATGGTAGGCTAGAGGAAGCCCATATATGCTAGTAAGTAATAACACTGGGTCAATCTCAATTGGTTCTATCTTGATTCCTCTTGTCCTCTGTCGTAGTCTCCTTCTCAAAGCACATTAGAGCAGAATATATATATATATATATATATATATATATATATATATATATATATATATTTTTAAGGGGATAGACCAGCTATGAAATTAGCAGATAGAATTGGAGACTATCAAATAACATTACATTAATCATTTCCAATCCCCTTTTTATATATATACACTACCATTCAAAAGTTTGGGGTCACTTAGAAACGTTCTTGTTTTTGAAAGAAAAGCACATGTTTTGTCAATTAAAATAACATCAAATTGATAAGAAATACAGTGTAGACATTGTTAATGTTGTAAATGACTATTGTGGCTGGAAACGGCTGACTTTTCATGGAAAATCTACATAGGCGTACAGAGACCCATTATCAGCAACCATCACTCCTGCGTTCCAATGTCACGTTGTGTTAGCTAATCCAAGTTTATCATTTTAAAAGGCTAATTGATCATTAGAAAACCATTTTTCAATTATGTTAGCACAGCTGAAAACTGTTGTTCTGATTAAAGAAGCAATAAAACTGGCCTTCTTGAGACTAGTTCAGTATCTGGAGCATCAGCATTTGTGGGTTCGATTACAGGCTCAAAATGGCCAGAAACAAAGACCTTTCTTCTGAAACTCATCAGCCTATTGTTGTTCTGAGAAATGAAGGCTATTTCTAAGTGACCCAAAAATGTTGAACGGTAGTGTATATTGTATTTGTTATTATTATTATGACCCTCCCCCATAGTTGGAGAACTAGGTGAAAAACATAAAAATTCAAGCAGAAGATCTTATGTTCCTCTCCTTAAGTCTTCTCCTCCAATGGGTTTTGCAAAGGAGGTAAGGAGAGGGACCTGAGGAAACAAAGACACAATTGAGACTCACCCACTGCCAATATCAAAAGTAAAAGAGACAGAACCCAAATGATCCCATTGGCGGAGCAGCAAGAACTGTGGTCTCGGACTGAGGACATCTGATATAGCTACAATATATAGAGCACATTCATAACCACTTTGATATGTATTATGGCACTATAATTGGTTTCCATTCAGCTTTGAATTTGGGACATTTGTTTGGACTTATCTGATGTAGTCTGACAAGCAGTGAAAAGGGTGGTTGGTCCGTAGAAAGAGAATGAATAGAACGAGCTCGGAATCGCACTGACCCTGGCAATTTGACTGGTAAATCATTCTACTCATTCTAATTATAAGGTTAGAACCATAAACATAAACAAGTTGTCCTATCTCTATGGGAGAACAGTTAGTGTTTCAGATTTACAGGAGAGGATCACTGTCCCTGTACTCAGGAGTATCACTGGCCCAGACTTGACATGCTTTACAGAAATAGAAATAGGAATAATTCTTCCAAATACCCTGGGTCTGGATTATGCGAGCTAAGTAGAGCTTTGCCTGATATTCATTTGTCAGTTATTATATTCTGAGCCCTCACTCAGCATGGTTACTCATTGGAACGCACGCTGTCAACTGTCACAACTGTGCCACGGGGTGCTATGACAGTGTGTGTGCATGTACTTTATGTGTGTGTCTACAGCCAGTCAGTCACTGTGTAAGCCTATGTATGTGTGTGTGTAAGCATGCAATGTGTATGTGTGTCTGTCTGGGTATGTGTGTGTCTGGCTGTGTGTATTCCCTGTGATTCACATCCTAAGTGTCATACAGCTCTTTTAATATGGAGGATTAAAGATAATACAGTCTGTCTCGTTGACATGTGACTCATGGTGATGATGGTAACTGTCTCGTTGACATGTGACTCATGGTGATGATGGTAACTGTCTCGTTGGCATGTGACTCATGGTGTTGATGGTAACTGTCTCGTTGACATGTGACTCATGGTGATGATGGTAACTGTCTCGTTAACATGTGACTCATGGTGATGATGGTAACTGTCTTGTTGACATGTGACTCATGGTGATGATGGTAACTGTCTCGTTGACATGTGACTCATGGTGATGATGGTAACTCTCGTTGACATGTGACTCATGGTGATGATGGTAACTGTCTCGTTAACATGTGACTCATGGTGATGATGGTAACTGTCTCGTTGAGATGTGACTCATGGTGATGATGGTAACTGTCTCGTTGACATGTGACTCATGGTGATGATGGTAACTGTCTTGTTGACATGTGACTCATGGTGATGATGGTAACTCTCGTTGACATGTGACTCATGGTGATGATGGTAACTGTCTCGTTGACATGTGACTCACGGTGATGATGGTAACTGTCTCGTTGACATGTGACTCATGGTGAGGATGTAACTGTTGACATGTGACTAATGGTGATGATGGTAACTGTTGACATGTGACTCATGGTGATGATGGTAACTGTCTTGTTGACATGTGACTCATGGTGATGATGGTAACTGTCTTGTTGACATGTGACTCATGGTGATGATGGTAACTGTCTTGTTGACATGTGACTCATGGTGATGATGGTAACTGTCTCGTTGACATGTGACTCACGGTGATGATGGTAACTGTCTCGTTGACATGTGACTCATGGTGAGGATGTAACTGTTGACATGTGACTAATGGTGATGATGGTAACTGTTGACATGTGACTCATGGTGAGGATGGTAACTGTCTCGTTGACATGTGACTCATGGTGATGATGGTAACTGTCTCGTTGACATGTGACTCATGGTGATGATGGTAACTGTCTCGTTGACATGTGACTCATAGTGATGATGGTAACTGTCTCATTGACATGTGACTCATGGTGATGATGGTAACTGTCTCGTTGACATGTGACTCATGGTGATGATGGTAACTGTCTCGTTGACATGTGACTCATGGTGATGATGGTAACTGTCTCGTTGACATGTGACTCATGGTGATGATGGTAACTCTCGTTGACATGTGACTCACGGTGTTGATGGTAACTGTCTCGTTGACATGTGACTCATGGTGATGATGGTAACTGTCTCGTTGACATGTGACTCATGGTGTTGATGGTAACTGTCTCGTTGTCATGTGACTCATGGTGATGATGGTAACTGTCTCATTGGCATGTGACTCATGGTGATGATGGTAACTGTCTCGTTGGCATGTGACTCATGGTGATGATGGTAACTGTTGACATGTGACTCATGGTGATGATGGTAACTGTCTCGTTGACATGTGACTCATGGTGATGATGGTAATTGTCTCGTTGACATGTGACTCATGGTGATGACGGTAACTGTCTTGTTGACATGTGACTCATGGTGATGATGGTAACTGTCTCGTTGACATGTGACTCATGGTGATGATGGTAACTGTTGACATGTGACTCATGGTGATGATGGTAACTGTCTCGTTGACATGTGACTCATGGTGATGATGGTAACTGTCTTGTTGACATGTGACTCATGGTGATGATGGTAACTGTCTCGTTGGCATGTGACTCATGGTGATGATGGTAACTGTCTCGTTGACATGTGACTCATGGTGATGATGGTAACTGTCTCGTTGACATGTGACTCATGGTGATGATGGTAACTGTCTCGTTGACATGTGACTCATGGTGATGATGGTAACTGTCTCGTTGACATGTGACTCATGGTGATGATGGTAACTTTCTAATTGACATGTGACTCATGGTGATGATGGTAACTCTCGTTGACATGTGACTCATGGTGTTGATGGTAACTGTCTCGTTGACATGTGACTCATGGTGATGATGGTAACTGTCTCGTTGACATGTGACTCATGGTGATGATGGTAACTGTCTTGTTGACATGTGACTCATGGTGATGATGGTAACTGTCTCGTTGAGATGTGACTCATGGTGATGATGGTAACTATCTCGTTGACATGTGACTCATGGTGATGATGGTAACTGTTGACATGTGACTCATGGTGATGATGGTAACTGTCTCGTTGACATGTGACTCATGGTGATGATGGTAATTGCGTCCCTCATCTCACCCTATTTGCTACAAAGTGCATTCTTTTTTCCCAGAGCCCTATGATCCCTATGAGCTTTTGAAAAAGTAGTGCACTATATAAGGAAAAGGGCACCATTTAGGACACACTGCAGCACTCAGCGTTCTGGAAGGAAACTAGCTCTGTTTAATGACCACCCGCCCCTCTCTAGAATTTGCATAACCATAGCTGACTGGTTCAATTCATCTTTGACTCATTATGGCAAAATGTACGACTCTCTTTCCTCTGCTGCAATGTGTCAGCAGCGTAACAAACTGTTTGATATGTGTGTGTGTGCTTTCAATAAACATGGTGTTCTATAGTAGCGTGCTGTCAATGTGTGTCTAGGGGCACTCATCATCCTCCGCAGTGTTTGGAATGTCTATTTTCCTCTCTCTCTCTAAGATACACACATACACACACACACACAACACACAACCCTTGTGTAAACCTGTAATCTGACTGGGGTAATGGTCCATAATGAGAGATTAGGAGTGTCCGCCCTTGGACAACAGTGGGATTAAACCCTAAATTCGTTCACTGTCCTACTTCTCAGATTAATCCAGAAAGTGAAGGAACTCACCAGTGTTGGAATCTCTCTTTTCCTCTCTCTATAAGACACACACACGCACTCACACACACACACACACAGAGAGAGAGAGAAACAGACACCAAACAGTTTGCTTCAGAAGGGAACAGCCCACCATGCCGCCTACCACCCACCCCTATTCTATTTATATTTACATCCACAGTCAGGGCTGATGCTGCCTGACAGACCAGAGCAGTTCCCCTCTTCACCTAGAGGGAAGGAGGAAAGGAAAGGGTAGAGGAGAGGAGAGGAGAGGGTGAAAAGGAAAGGGAGGAGTGCGATGGGAAGAGAGGAGATGGTGAGAGGGAAGAAGAGAGGAGCGAGAAGAGATGGACGGGGACGAGACAGGAAGGGAGAGGAAAAGAAAAGAAACAGACAAAATGAGAGAGGAGAGGAGAAGGGGCTGAACCTAAAGCCATTAGTTAGAGATAGGGCACTCTAGTGTTGGATGATGAAGGGGGGGAACAGTTTGTCTAGTGTTGGATGGTGTGGGGGGAACAGTTTGTCTAGTGTTGGATGATGTAGGGGGGGAACAGTCTGTCTAGTGTTGGATGATGTAGGGGGGGAACAGTTTGTCTAGTGTTGGATGGTGTGGGGGGGAACAGTCTGTCTAGTGTTGGATGGTGTGGGGGAGAACAGTCTGTCTAGTGTTGGATGGTGTGGGGGGGAACAGTCTGTCTAGTGTTGGATGGTGTGGGGGGGGAACAGTCTGTCTATTGTTGGATGATGTGGGGGGGAACAGTTTGTCTAGTGTTGGATGGTGTGGGGGGAACAGGCTCTAGTGTTGGATGGTGTGGGGGGGAACAGTCTGTCTGGTGTTGGATGGTGTGGGGGAGAACAGTTTGTCTAGTGTTGGATGGTGTGGGGGGGAACAGTCTGTCTAGTGTTGGATGTTGTGGGGGAACAGTTTGTCTAGTGTTGGATGGTGTGGGGGAGAACAGTCTGTCTAGTGTTGGATGGTGTGGGGGGAACAGTATGTCTGGTGTTGGATGGTGTGGGGGGGAACAGTCTGTCTAGTGTTGGATGGTGTGGGGGGAACAGTCTGTCTAGTGTTGGATGGTGTGGGGGGGAACAGTCTGTCTAGTGTTGGATGGTGTGGGGGGAACAGTCTGTCTGGTATTGGATGGTGTAGGGGGAACAGTCTGTCTTGTGTTGGATGGTGTGGGGGGGAACAGTCTGTCTAGTGTTGGATGGTGGGGGGGGGAACAGTCTGTCTAGTGTTGGATGGTGTTGGGGGAACAGTCTGTCTGGTATTGGATGGTGTGGGGGGGAACAGTCTGTCTAGTGTTGGATGGTGTGGGGGGAACAGTCTGTCTAGTGTTGGATGATGTAGGGGGGGAACAGTTTGTCTAGTGTTGGATGGTGTGGGGGGGAACAGTCTGTCTAGTGTTGGATGGTGTGGGGGGGAACAGTCTGTCTAGTGTTGGATGGTGTGGGGGGGAACAGTCTCTAGTGTTGGATGGTGTGGGGGGGACAGTTTGTCTAGTGTTGGATGGTGTGGGGGGGAACAGTCTGTCTGGTGTTGGATGGTGTGGGGGGGAACAGTCTGTCTAGTGTTGGATGGTGTGGGGGTAACAGTCTGTCTAGTGTTGGATGGTGTGGGGGGGAACAGTCTGTCTAGTGGTTGGATGGTGTGGGGGGTACAGTCTGTCTAGTGTTGGATGGTGTGGGGGGGAACAGTCTCTAGTGTTGGATGGTGTGGGGAGGACAGTTTGTCTAGTGTTGGATGGTGTGGGGGGGAACAGTCTGTCTAGTGTTGGATGGTGTGGGGGGGAACAGTCTGTCTAGTGTTGTATGATGTGGGGGGGAACAGTCTCTCTAGTGTTGGATGTTGTGGGGGGAACAGTTTGTCTAGTGTTGGATGGTGTGGGGGAGAACAGTTTGTCTAGTGTTGGATGGTGTGGGGGGAACAGTCTGTCTAGTGTTGGATGGTGTGGGGGGAACAGTCTGTCTGGTGTTGGATGGTGTGGGGGGGAACAGTCTGTCTAGTGTTGGATGGTGTGGGGGGAACAGTTTGTCTAGTGTTGGATGATGTAGGGGGGGAACAGTCTGTCTAGTGTTGGATGATGTAGGGGGGGGAACAGTTTGTCTAGTGTTGGATGGTGTGGGGGGGAACAGTCTGTCTAGTGTTGGATGGTGTGGGGGAGAACAGTCTGTCTAGTGTTGGATGGTGTGGGGGGGAACAGTCTGTCTAGTGTTGGATGGTGTGGGGGGGGAACAGTCTGTCTATTGTTGGATGATGTGGGGGGGAACAGTTTGTCTAGTGTTGGATGGTGTGGGGGGGAACAGGCTCTAGTGTTGGATGGTGTGGGGAAGAACAGTCTGTCTAGTGTTGGATGGTGTGGGGAGAACAGTTTGTCTAGTGTTGGATGGTGTGGGGGGGAACAGTCTGTCTAGTGTTGGATGTTGTGGGGGGAACAGTTTGTCTAGTGTTGGATGGTGTGGGGGGGAACAGTCTGTCTAGTGTTGGATGGTGTGGGGGGAACAGTCTGTCTGGTGTTGGATGGTGTGGGGGGGAACAGTCTGTCTAGTGTTGGATGGTGTGGGGGGAACAGTCTGTCTAGTGTTGGATGGTGTGGGGGGGAACAGTCTGTCTAGTGTTGGATGGTGTGGGGGGAAACAGTCTGTCTGGTATTGGATGGTGTAGGGGGAACAGTCTGTCTAGTGTTGGATGGTGTGGGGGGAACAGTCTGTCTAGTGTTGGATGGTGTGGGGGGGAACAGTCTGTCTAGTGTTGGATGGTGTGGGGGGAACAGTCTGTCTGGTATTGGATGGTGTGGGGGGGAACAGTCTGTCTAGTGTTGGATGGTGTGGGGGGAACAGTCTGTCTAGTGTTGGATGATGTAGGGGGGGAACAGTTTGTCTAGTGTTGGATGGTGTGGGGGGAACAGTCTGTCTAGTGTTGGATGGTGTGGGGGGGAACAGTCTGTCTAGTGTTGGATGGTGTGGGGGGGAACAGTCTCTAGTGTTGGATGGTGTGGGGGGACAGTTTGTCTAGTGTTGGATGGTGTGGGGGGGAACAGTCTGTCTGGTGTTGGATGGTGTGGGGGGGAACAGTCTGTCTAGTGTTGGATGGTGTGGGGGTAACAGTCTGTCTAGTGTTGGATGGTGTGGGGGGGAACAGTCTGTCTAGTGTTGGATGGTGTGGGGGGTACAGTCTGTCTAGTGTTGGATGGTGTGGGGGGGAACAGTCTCTAGTGTTGGATGGTGTGGGGGGGACAGTTTGTCTAGTGTTGGATGGTGTGGGGGGGGAACAGTCTGTCTAGTGTTGGATGGTGTGGGGGGGAACAGTCTGTCTAGTGTTGTATGATGTGGGGGGGAACAGTCTCTCTAGTGTTGGATGTTGTGGGGGGAACAGTTTGTCTAGTGTTGGATGGTGTAGGGGAGAACAGTTTGTCTAGTGTTGGATGGTGTGGGGGGGAACAGTCTGTCTAGTGTTGGATGGTGTGGGGGGAACAGTCTGTCTGGTGTTGGATGGTGTGGGGGGAACAGTCTGTCTAGTGTTGGATGGTGTGGGGAGAACAGTCTGTCTAGTGTTGGATGGTGTGGGGGGAACAGTCTGTCTAGTGTTGGATGGTGTGCGGGGGAACAGTCTGTCTAGTGTTGGATGGTGTGGGGGGGGGAACAGTCTCTAGTGTTGGATGGTGTGGGGGGGGACAGTTTGTCTAGTGTTGGATGGTGTGGGGGGGAACAGTCTGTCTAGTGTTGCATGGTGTGGGGGGAACAGTCTGTCTAGTGTTGGATGGTGTGGGGGGGAACAGTTTGTCTAGTGTTGGATGGTGTGGGGGGGAACAGTCTGTCTAGTGTTGGATGGTTTGGGGGGGAACAGTCTGTCTAGTGTTGGATGGTGTGGGAACAGTCTCTCTAGTGTTGGATGTTGTGGGGGGAACAGTCTGTCTAGTGTTGGATGGTGTGGGGGGAACAGTCTGTCTGGTTTTGGATGGTGTGTGGGGGAACAGTCTGTCTAGTGTTGGATGGTGTGGGGGGAACAGTCTGTCTAGTGTTGGATGGTGTGGGGGGAACAGTCTGTCTAGTGTTGGATGGTGTGGGGGGAACAGTCTGTCTAGTGTTGGATGGTGTGGGGGGGAACAGTCTCTAGTGTTGGATGGTGTGGGGGGACAGTTTGTCTAGTGTTGGATGGTGTGGGGGGGGAACAGTCTGTCTAGTGTTGGATGGTGTGGGGGAGAACAGTCTGTCTAGTGTTGGATGGTGTGGGGGGGAACAGTCTGTCTAGTGTTGGATGGTGTGGGGGGTAACAGTTTTGTCTAGTGTTGGATGGTGTGGGGGGAACAGTCTGTCTGGTTTTGGATGGTGTGTGGGGGAACAGTCTGTCTAGTGTTGGATGGTGTGGGGGGAACAGTCTGTCTAGTGTTGGATGGTGTGGGGGGAACAGTCTGTCTAGTGTTGGATGGTGTGGGGGGAACAGTCTGTCTAGTGTTGGATGGTGTGGGGGGGGAACAGTCTCTAGTGTTGGATGGTGTGGGGGGACAGTTTGTCTAGTGTTGGATGGTGTGGGGGGGGAACAGTCTGTCTAGTGTTGGATGGTGTGGGGGGGAACAGTCTGTCTAGTGTTGGATGGTGTGGGGGGGGAACAGTCTGTCTAGTGTTGGATGGTGTGGGGGGGAACAGTCTGTCTAGTGTTGGATGTTGTGGGGCAACAGTCTGTCTAGTGTTGGATGGTGTGGGGGCAACAGTCTGTCTAGTGTTGGATGGTGTGGGGGGGGACAGTTTGTCAAGTGTTTGATGTTGTGTTGGGGAACAGTCTCTCTAGTGTTGGATGGTGTGGGGGGAACAGTCTGGTCTGGTGTTGGATGGTGTGGGGGGGAACAGTCTGTCTAGTGTTGGATGGTGTGGGGGGTACAGTCTGTCTAGTGTTGGATGGTGTGGGGGTGAACAGTCTCTAGTGTTGGATGTTGTGGGGGGACAGTTTTGTCTAGTGTTGGATGGTGTGGGGGGGAACAGTCTGTCTAGTGTTGGATGATGTGGGGGGGAACAGTCTCTCTAGTGTTGGATGTTGTGGGGGGAACAGTTTGTCTAGTGTTGGATGGTGTGGGAGGGAACAGTTTGTCTAGTGTTGGATGGTGTGGGGGGGGAAACAGTCCTGTCTAGTGTTTGGATGGTGTGGGGGGAACAGTCTGTCTGGTGTTGGATGGTGTGGGGGGGAACAGTCTGTCTAGTGTTGGATGGTGTGGGGGGAACAGTCTGTCTGGTGTTGGATGGTGTGGGGGGGAACAGTCTGTCTAGTGTTGGATGGTGTGCGGGGGAACAGTCTGTCTAGTGTTGGATGGTGTGGGGGGGAACAGTCTGTCTAGTGTTGGATGGTGTGGGGGGGACAGTTTGTCTAGTGTTGGATGGTGTGGGGGGGAACAGTTTGTCTAGTGTTGGATGGTGTGGGGGGGAACAGTCTGTCTAGTGTTGGATGGTGTGGGGGGGAACAGTCTGTCTAGTGTTGCATGGTGTGGGGGGAACAGTCTGTCTAGTGTTGGATGGTGTGGGGGGGAACAGTTTGTCTAGTGTTGGATGGTGTGGGGGGGGAACAGTCTGTCTAGTGTTGGATGGTTTGGGGGGGAACAGTCTGTCTAGTGTTGGATGGTGTGGGAACAGTCTCTCTAGTGTTGGATGTTGTGGGGGGAACAGTCTGTCTAGTGTTGGATGGTGTGGGGGGAACAGTCTGTCTGGTTTTGGATGGTGTGTGGGGGAACAGTCTGTCTAGTGTTGGATGGTGTGGGGGGAACAGTCTGTCTAGTGTTGGATGGTGTGGGGGGAACAGTCTGTCTAGTGTTGGATGGTGTGGGGGGAACAGTCTGTCTAGTGTTGGATGGTGTGGGGGGGAACAGTCTCTAGTGTTGGATGGTGTGGGGGGGGACAGTTTGTCTAGTGTTGGATGGTGTGGGGGGGGAACAGTCTGTCTAGTGTTGGATGGTGTGGGGGGGAACAGTCTGTCTAGTGTTGGATGGTGTGGGGGGGAACAGTCTGTCTAGTGTTGGATGGTGTGGGGGGGAACAGTCTGTCTAGTGTTGGATGTTGTGGGGGCAACAGTCTGTCTAGTGTTGGATGGTGTGGGGGCAACAGTCTGTCTAGTGTTGGATGGTGTGGGGGGGACAGTTTGTCAAGTGTTTGATGTTGTGTTGGGGAACAGTCTCTCTAGTGTTGGATGGTGTGGGGGGAACAGTCTGTCTGGTGTTGGATGGTGTGGGGGGGAACAGTCTGTCTAGTGTTGGATGGTGTGGGGGGTACAGTCTGTCTAGTGTTGGATGGTGTGGGGGTGAACAGTCTCTAGTGTTGGATGTTGTGGGGGGACAGTTTGTCTAGTGTTGGATGGGTGTGGGGGGGAACAGTCTGTCTAGTGTTGGATGATGTGGGGGGGAACAGTCTCTCTAGTGTTGGATGTTGTGGGGGGAACAGTTTGTCTAGTGTTGGATGGTGTGGGAGGGAACAGTTTGTCTAGTGTTGGATGGTGTGGGGGGGGAACAGTCTGTCTAGTGTTGGATGGTGTGGGGGGAACAGTCTGTCTGGTGTTGGATGGTGTGGGGGGGGAACAGTCTGTCTAGTGTTGGATGGTGTGGGGGGAACAGTCTGTCTGGTGTTGGATGGTGTGGGGGGAACAGTCTGTCTAGTGTTGGATGGGTGTGCGGGGGAAACAGTCTGTCTAGTGTTGGATGGTGTGGGGGTGGAACAGTCTCTAGTGTTGGATGGTGTGGGGGGGACAGTTTGTCTAGTGTTGGATGGTGTGGGGGGGGAAGACAGTTTGTCTAGTGTTGGATGGTGTGGGGGGAACAGTCTGTCTAGTGTTGGATGGTGTGGGGGGGAAACAGTTTGTCTAGTGTTGGATGGTGTGGGGGGGGAACAGTCTGGTCTATTGTTGGATGATGTGGGGGGGAAACAGTTTGTACTAGTGTTGGATGGTGTGGGCGGGGGAACAGCGCTCTAGTGTTGGATGGTGTGGGGGGGGAAACAGTCTGTCTAGTGTTGGATGGTGTGGGGGGAACAGTCTCTAGTGTTGGATGGTGTGGTGGGACAGTTGTCTAGTGGTGGTGTGGGGGGACAGTTTGTCTAGGGTTGGATGGTGTGGGGGGAACAGTCTGTCTAGTGTTGGATGGGTGCGGGGGAAAAGTCTTACTAGTGTTGGATGGTGGGGGGGAACAGTCTCTAGTGTTGGATGGTGTGGGGGGGACAGTTTGTCTAGTGTTGGATGGTGTGGGGGGGAACAGTCTGTCTAGTGTTGCATGGTGTGGGGGGGGGAACAGTCTGTCTAGTGTTGGATGGTGTGGGGGGGAACAGTTTGTCTAGTGTTGGATGGTGTGGGGGGGGAACAGTCTGTCTAGTGTTGGATGGTGTGGGGGGGAACAGTCTGTCTAGTGTTGGATGGTGTGGGAACAGTCTCTCTAGTGTTGGATGTTGTGGGGGGAACAGTCTGTCTAGTGTTGGATGGTGTGGGGGGAACAGTCTGTCTGGTTTTGGATGGTGTGTGGGGGGAACAGTCTGTCTAGTGTTGGATGGTGTGGGAGGAACAGTCTGTCTAGTGTTGGATGGTGTGGGGGGAACAGTCTGTCTAGTGTTGGATGGTGTGGGGGGGAACAGTCTGTCTAGTGTTGGATGGTGTGGGGGGGGAACAGTCTCTAGTGTTGGATGGTGTGGGGGGGAACAGTTTGTCTAGTGTTGGATGGTGTGGGGGGGGAACAGTCTGTCTAGTGTTGGATGGTGTGGGGGGGAACAGTCTGTCTAGTGTTGGATGGTGTGGGGGGGAACAGTCTGTCTAGTGTTGGATGGTGTGGGGGGGGAAAGTTATGTCTAGTGTTGGATGGTGTGGGGGGAACAGTCTGTCTGGTTTTGGATGGTGTGTGGTGGGGAACAGTCTGTCTAGTGTTGGATGGTGTGGGGGGAACAGTCTGTCTAGTGTTGGATGGTGTGGGGGGAACAGTCTGTCTAGTGTTGGATGGTGTGGGGGGAACAGTCTGTCTAGTGTTGGATGGTGTGGGGGGGAACAGTCTCTAGTGTTGGATGGTGTGGGGGGGACAGTTTGTCTAGTGTTGGATGGTGTGGGGGGGGGGAACAGTCTGTCTAGTGTTGGATGGTGTGGGGGGGGGAACAGTCTGTCTAGTGTTGGATGGTGTGGGGGGGAACAGTCTGTCTAGTGTTGGATGGTTGTGGGGGGGAACAGTCTGTCTAGTGTTGGATGTTGTGGGGGCAACAGTCTGTCTAGTGTTGGATGGTGTGGGGGCAACAGTCTGTCTAGTGTTGGATGGTGTGGGGGGGACAGTTTGTCAAGTGTTGGATGT